>NC_136071.1:225527590-225743090 GCF_964261635.1 Lissotriton helveticus | reverse complement strand
AATCCCCTCACTGCACTGTTCAGCCCACACAATTTCTTCAAAGAAATACCTTGAGGAAATAACACTTGAGAAAATGTTAGTGTGCACAATGTGCACAAAAACCATAATTCGCACTAAGTGTAAAATTGGTGCAAAAAGTGCTTACATCAATTATTTGCATGTACTGCATCACTCTGAATGAGTTGTTAGGTGTGAATGCAACGCCTGCCGGTTAATAGCGCTGATGCCTTCAGTTTCGAAAGGATTAAGTTGTCAGCATGGAGACCTGGATTGGGTAATGATATGGAGGCAAGCCCAGGGAGGCACCTCGAGTGAAAACACTTTCATGCGGTTAGTGGGGATTGTCTTGGCACTCGAGATGAAAGGTGTTGATCTCAGGATCTAAGGAGGTGCGCACTCAAGGGCTGAAGTTTATTAGGGATGCTCATTTAACCAGTTGGTGTGGCCGACACCATCCTACCTGTCTTAAGAGGCTCCTCCTGTAATCACCATAATGATAGCTTACCTGAACATTTCCTTGAGGAGCAGCGTTTAAATTTTGGTTACAATCCACAGCTCGCCTGATCTCCTCCTCTAAAGTCTTATGCCTTAGCCTGCCATTCTCGTCTTTCCGTAAATCCAACACGGACTGGGAGCCCTTCAACGGGTTCATAAAAGAACCCCTGCTGATGTGTCCGTCGCTCATCTGCCGATGGAGGCGGACATGCTCCCCATTCGGTATAAATTCCGAGAAGCTTCTCTGCCCACGCTTGCTATTGTAACAGCCTTGTTGATCACTAAAAACATCTGAGTTCGATGAAGTGTTTGAGAGACAGTGATTGGCATGGGTGGATCCATCAGAGGAGCTCTCTGGATCACTGAAAGAGACATATTCTTCATCGTCATCATCATTCACAACACCATTTTGGGTAGCCCGACTGTGATGGGACAACTGGTGAGTTCCATTGGGCGTGCCAACTTCCTTAGGGCTTCTGGGTGGATCTGCTTGAGAAGAACTGAGATTAGTCTGTTCACCTGCTCTTTTAATTTTCCCGTGATTGAGTTCATTGTTTTTGGTGATTAATTCCTCTACAGGAACTGTCCTAGGTTTTGGGACTGGCCGAAGTGGTTTCTGTGTGGCATCTGGTCTACTGTTGTCTTCATTTTCTGAGAAAACAAGATGTTGACTACCAGCCAGAAGTGCAAAGGCCCCCACAGGCGTATCTGGAGTTTTCACTTCTAGGATTTCTGTGGTCTCTGTTTTGTCTACAGATTGTGAGACCTCTTCTTTTTGTGCAACAAGCTCCTGGACACCTTTTTCCGTTGGTACCGGGATTGGGACAGGGTCCTGCAGCACAGGACGCTGGAACGAGTCTACCACTGTCACAGGCTGTGGTTCTACTTCGGCCCTCTGGTCTTGAGAGGCCTGCTGCTGTTCCTTCTGTTTAGCCTCCTGTTCCTTCATCTGCATGTGTTGAGCAGTTGCCTGTGATGTGTCGCAGATTTTGATTCTGTTCATTTGTGAGAGCTGAGCGTTCTTTATGTTGGGGTCAATGATGTTGATGTAGCCCAAGACCTCACTACCAGGCTCGGGTTCAGGTTCAACCCAAGTGGGCAAATAGTCGAACATATTGACTTTTTCCATATTCTGCAGCGCTGGGTGCACGTAGGGCTCCTTGACTTCAGGTGGTGGGTTCTTGGCCTTACCTTTCAGTTTTTTATTGCTTCCTGGATCATTGGTCCCTTCTTTTGACCCACTCTGATTACCCGATGAACCAGTGCCAAGATCCACAGACCCTTTCCCGCTCACAAGAGCATATTTCGGGTTCACAATTTTCTTAGCGACGTTAGTGGGCATGGGTGGAGGCTGAAGAATCGGCTCTGGCTCTGGTTCCGGGTCTATGCTGACACTCTTCAAGCTGACAGATTTGGACATGAGGTACAGCTCCTGGAATTGCTTATCGAAGGTCTCAACCACTTGCCCGGTAAGGACAGTAAGGACGTTTCGGTCAGTCCTTGATGCAGACCACGTGAAGCTGAAAAACAGACAAACAAGGAAGTGTTATAGGGAGACACTTGTATAAAAATCAACACATGGTGGCTTATTTAAACTAATTTCATAAAAACCTTAGATTTTAACAATTAGAAATGTGTGTATGTGTGTGCATTCATTTCAATCTATTTGTCTATAAGTGCATGTGTATGCGTGTGTGGGTAAGTGTACGCATGCCCATCTGAGTGTCCCACATGCATCTGATTTTTGACTCAACTTCTTCACGCCTTTGGACCCCGTGTCCTTAGATAACCACATTAGTAAGCAGTTTGTTTCCAGAAACAGTGATGTTCTCAGGCAACCATATTAACAAGCAGCAGGCCCTCACAGTATGCATCTGCTGTGGTGTCCCTCTTCATAAACAGCCTCTGGGTGCGCCATTTACAGCGACAGCATTAAGCAGGCATTGACGTCCCTTTTGATTTAATGTACCACATAAGTTGTCTCAGCTACTGTATGCTCTGTTTCAGCTAAGAAACCCACATGGTTTTCAGAAGACTACCAATTTCTTGTCCATACTTTCACCTGATATTGGAAGGCTTTGTTCATATCTGGGTCAGATAATCACATTTGATTTCTGATTTAAAACCATATGCTGGCATAAATAGTGGCCTTACAATCAGGGATTTACTAACTGAAGTCCCAGACACCAGACATATCCTTTGATCTTGGACAAATCCAAGTATCAAAACATAAACACTCAACATAGTTATCATTTGTCAGGCCCACCAAAAGCAAGGTTGTCCAGTTTTAGTCCATGAGACACCGATCTATGCCCGCTATTCAGGATCACTACTGATTAGTCAAGCTATTTTGATTTATAGTATTTTCAAGTACAAATATCCTATATAGATAACCTGAAAATCTGCCATGCCGCTCTGTGCAGCACTGCTGGCTGCCCTTGACCTACAGGCTAAAATATCCAAACTCTGGAGCCTGAGGCGGGTGAACCATCAGCTCAGGTGCACTGTACTGCACTCAAACTGCAGACATGTTGCTTGCGAGTGTTTCATCAGATATGTACTTCTAGATGCCCTTTGTCTTGTTTCAACTCCAAGCTTTCTGACAGAAAACAATAGAAAAACAATACGTGGTTAGTAGATTGGCAGCTGTGAAACAGGGGCTTAACAAAGATGTTCACATTGCTTTTAAATTGCTCGGAAACTATTTTCAGATTACCCTCACACTTCTCATGATATGTGGGGGCACTATGAAAGCATTCCTCAAGAATTTTTTATTTAAAACAAATGTAATATGGTCTATTTTAAAACCAAATGTTCACCATGTGTAGTAGTGTGTAATAAAAGGGTATATTTTGAGACAATTCAACAATGGAAGTCAGCATTTTAGCACCCATTGACCGAAGTAGTGAAAAATGACATACAAATTTCACCTACCATGCTGGTCAAATTAAGGTAGAATTTTGTGACAATAAATTCCAAACCGGCACTTGCAATGCAATAGGACTTGCATTACTGATAGTTTGAGGTATTGATGTGTTGCAAATAATAATGCAACGCCAATAGCTCATACTTTCAGTAATGCAAGACCTAGTACATTGCAAATGCCTGCGAAGTGAGCCAGGAACCAGCACGGCATGTCTCAGTGCAGTACCGCAATCTGCTCCTAGAGATCCCTAGTGAGCAAGGCACCAGCACTGCATGTCTAGGTGCGGTACCGCAAACTGCTCCTAGAGGTCCCTAGGGAGCAAGGCACCAGCACTGCATGTCTCGGTGCAGTACGGCAAGCTGCTCCTAGAGGTCCCTAGTGAGCAAGGCACCAGCTCTGCATGTCTGGATGCAGTACCTCACACTGAACCTAGAGGCCCCTAGAGAGCAAGGTACCAGCATTGTATGACTCAGTGCAGTACCGCAAGCTGCTCGTGGAGGTCACTAGTGAGCAAGGCACCAGCACCGCATGTCTACAAAGTTGGAGTTATTGGCATTATAAATGGCAATGTTTTTTACCTAGCCATCTTGGAGGGTGCAGTATCGTATGTGGCCAAACGGGGACCTCTTTTGGTCACATATGGTACTGCACCCTGCAGAAGATATGGTAAATCCACCCTACCCATAATGCATTGCATGCAAGACAGTACTACGAGTACATTCAAATAGCTATGTCCATATATACAATTAGTAGCTTTGAACTGTGACAAAGGAATTATTACATTAATTTTGGATTAGGTTGTACTCTGTGTGGAGCTGATGAAGGGAAATTTATAGACACTCTCATTTAAATGTGAGATGTCTAGTGAGTGAAGTAACCACGGCCAGCCTAGCTTAGGACCAAGTGTGTGTTCTGCCTGGAGCCTTTTAAGAAAATAGTGTCTTGAGGCTATAATTAAAACCTAGGGAGTAACAACACATGTAACAGGGGGCGTTCTCATGGGAGGTTACAAGAAGAGACAAGGCGGTACTACTAAGCCTATTGACCAATGAAAAGACACCATTTACAAAGGACAGGGACAGTAGACAATTAAAAAGATGGGCGGAGGGTGGGCAGAGCTTTATGCCCATATCTTGAATACAGCATGTCTCAAAGAGACCGCGCAGACGCTGCTTAGGTGAGACCTAAAAAGTGCTTGTGGTACCTCCACAATCATATTCTGAGTTTTAATCAAGAAAATGAGGATTCAGTGATTTCTGAGCCAGGTTCCTGCCTACACTGGAACTTGACCTGCCTAAATGTGACAGGGAAAAATTCAAGGGGTGAGGTAATTACAGTATTACTCTGAATTCCAATGCCTGTGTAAACTCCTGTTTGAAAGGAATCGGAATCTCCCCCGCCTCGGAATCAGATTTACAAGTCTCTTTCTTCAGGACTCTCTGGATCCTACACCCAAGGGCGTCTTAACTTTAAGATATTTACTTCTTAATTGCGCCAGCATGGCATTCCAAAGAAGCATTTGTGTGTTGCGGTTCCTGTCTGGTTGGCTCACTGCCATAACAACAGCGAACGATTCCAAGATATCCAGCTACATATTTGAAAAAGGAGATCAATGTACAGTGCCAGATTAAACCCGTGCAGGTAGCTAGGCAGTGGATATTTCGGGCCCCCTCGCAAATTAACTCCTAAAATCCAATGCACCGTTTTTTTTTCTTCAAACTGATAGCTGCCAGAAGATGAGCTTTTAAGAGACAAACTGTTACGTGAATCTGATGTCTCTGGTTTATGTACTTTAAGTTGCTAATGGGTACATTACTGTAATACAGTATTTTCTCTATAGAGTCTTTAATATAAAGTTATCATTTCTATCTATTGGAAAAAATATTTAAGAAAGCTTGATAGTAATTTTCTTTCAAGAACAAACCAATATTATTTTGATCCGTTGTCGCGGGCCCCTAAAGGGAGTGGGTCCGATAAGCCAGTGCCTACTTTGCCTATTTGGTCATCCGAACTGTGAATGAATGGGTTGGGGTAGATTGGAGTGGAGCAGAGTGGAGGGGCGCAAAATTGAGGGGTGTGGCGTGGAGGGGCATGGAATGGAGTGGTGAGCTATGTCGTAGAGTGTCTTATAGTGGAGAGGAGTGGCATGGCATGGAGGGGCAGTGGAAGGGCATATAGTGGAGCAGTGCTGTAGAGTTAAGTGGTGCAGAGTGTTGTAAAGAGGAGTAGTGTAAAGTGGAGTGGTGTATTGTGGAGTATGCATGCTGTAATAGCACACTGCCATAACAGACAACACATTTCTAATTGAATATGGCCATTATATTTGCACCGACATACAGTTCTACTGCGCACAAATGATAGTGTGTGGAAATGTCATCACCAAGTGTATTGATTTGTTTTGATCTTATTAAATTATTTGTTTTCACTACACTACAGAATTACAAAAAAATGTGCTTCATTTCTACTGTTTTCATTGTGATCTATTCTGAAATATCAGCATAGTTAATTTTTGCTGAGTGCAAGAAAATATAACTTCCTACAGCCTGTCCTTTCACATGGGCACTCGGGATGGATTGGCACATAAATTATCTCACTTTAAAGTCAGGGAAAGAAAAGTAAACATTTGGCCCGTGTCTTTGAATGCACAGCTAATGAGACAAGATAAGAACAAGATTTAAGGGCCTGTTTACAGATAGCGAGAACTCACAGGAGAGACAAAGTCAAGCTGGACAGCCTAAAAGCAAATGACAGAGCCATCTAGGAAAGATGCACTCTGTAGAGTGGCTCAACAAAAGGAAAGTGCGAGCAGTGTAAGGACACAAGTACTTGGGCCATGCTCTTGAGAGGGTCACATGCAAGAGGAGGGAAGTGCAGACTGCAGAGCTGACCAGCAGGAAGCAGGCAACTGAGAGTGGCTTTGAAACCAACCATTGGTAAGTAATGGGAGGGCTCCAAGCCCACTAACAATAAACAAAAAGTCGCGAAGAGACAGCGCACACGCTGTCTACGTGAGACCTAAAACGGAAGGGAGGCGGAATAAAGCAGTCAGGCGAAAGAGCAACATGGACTGCAGGTGGAAAGAAGTACGCAAAGGAAACAACTCAAAGAAACACACTTTCATGGAGTGCTTCACACAAAAGAAAAAGGTAGCACTTGAAAAGTAAGTAGTGGAAGGTGACATGCTGGCCAATCACAAAGATAGTAAAGAGGCAATGATCTATGGGAGGGACAAATACATGATTGACAAGCTGGAGCATGAATAAGGAGTAGGAAAATGAGTGTCAATAAAAGCCACCTAATGGTAAGGAATAGGCAGGCTCCAAGCCCTGCAATGTTATTTTATATTAAAAGTGTTGTAAAGTGCATAGCTGCCCCAACAATAGGGCTTCCCAGCTCTGGGCCAAGCGACAAGCTACGACTGCTGGCATCACGGAAAGGAAGGGGGTGAGGTTAGGTGGATAAAAGCCATGTCATAAGAGATATCTAAAAAGCAAGAGCTTCTGGATTTTCCTGCTGTAGAGAGGGAGTGGGATCCAGAGCCAGGTGCCAGGGCATGAAAAGTGCGGCCGCCAGCTCTTACCCTACAGACTTGGGAATAATGGCCTGGATATGGTCGGCAAAGTGCAGAAGCTGCAAAGGCCGGCAGGCTGAAACAAGATCAGACAGGATGGCGGCTCACTGAGACTGCACAATCTTGTGGGTGATGCACAGAGTCTTGAAATGTATGCGCTTGTCCACAGGGAGCCAATGTAGCCTGCGGAGAAGACCAGAGGTGGAGCAGAATTTGGGAAGGGAGAACAGCAGCCTAGCTGCAGTGTTCGGGGCAGATGGAGTCTTCTGGTGACAGATTTGTAATGTTCTTAGGTACAGAGTGTGACAGTATTCTAATCAGGACAGAATTACCATCTGAATGATGGTTTGATGGGTGCGTGGATCGAAGTGGCCCAGGATGGGTTATAGGCTTCTCATAAGCCCAAAGCAAGTGCTGGCTACCGATTTGGCTTGAGCCTCAAAGGACAAAGTGCCGTCCATCCAGACTCCTAAGTTTTTGGAAGAGGACTTTGGCTGGGGTGTGTGGGAGGGGGGGGACCCAAGGGCGGTAGGCCACCAATAGTCGTCCCAGACGTGAGCTTGTTTGTCTAGTAAAAGTATTTCGGTTTAATTAGTATTCAGGCGAAGATAGTTGTGGTTCATCCACTCTGCTACAGCAAGCATTCTTTTTTGGAGGTTATCCATGTCTTGCGTAGGATTACCACAGAGGGAAAAAACAAGCTGGGTGTCGTCAGCATACGACACCAGCACAAACCCTGAGGATTTAACGACCTGAGTCAGAGATTGAATATATATAATGAACAAGGTAAGGCTCAATAAAGAGCCCTGGGGATGCCATAGTGTAAAGTGTAAGGTCGGGAGCTCTGAAGAGGAGAGGTGACCTGGAAGGAACACTCACATTGAAAGGAGTCGAACCAAGACAGAGCAGACTCGCCTATGCCAATGCCCTTTAGGCGTTCGACTAGAGTTTTGTGAGGCACTGGGTCAAAAGCAGCACTCAAGTCAAGCAGGATCAGGACTGATGATCTGCTTCATCCAGAGCATGTGAAGTTGCTCGGTGTGCGGATTCCGTGCTGTGTGCAGGCTGGAAGCCGTTTTGTTGGAAGGCCACAACATGCCTCGTAACAGAAATCGACCTAAAAATCAATTTCTTTTTGCATTCTCTATTGCATCGAGTAGTTTTCTCTTTGGATCCTGGCTGCTCATTTCTTATATGCCTGGCAGTGGTGTGAGGGGTATACAGCTATTATGTATATTATAAATCTATACTAGACTATCCAAAATGAACAGCTCTAGTGCCTGCATTGCATTTATACAAGAGGAATACTGTGTCTTCAAAGGTGAGTTAAGTGGCAAACTTCAGAATTTACACAGCATGTGAAGTACGCCGGCCTTTCTCCTTTACTGACCTGTGCCTGCTGGAGATGTTTAGCAAAAATAAAATTGCAGGAGGATTTTCATGCTCAAACTTTTTTATCCTACTAAAAGTGGGGTTTTGCTATTTGTTCTCTCAAAAGACCAATTTTCAGGAAACGTTTTTTCTATTTTTTATTTATTTATTTATAAAGTTTTATATAGCGCGAACAAGATCCCAAGAGATATCAGAGCGCTTTACATTAGGATGGGAGGAGGGACATACATGCAAAAATCGCCAACAAGTAGTCATGAAAAACAAACTGGAATGATCACTGATTCAGGGACAGTTGCGCCATGGAAGGTAATACATTAGGCAAATAAAGCGAACCCAGATGGAGCCATTGTAAAAGGAAAAGAGGAGTAGTAACAAGAAAAATGAGGACATTTCCAAATCATTTGAAGCGATTACTCATACAAATGCCTCTGAAACTCTCAAAATGTGCCAGTTACCCCCCCCCCCCCCCCACAACTGATTTTATATTTTTCAAACTCTGTAAACTAAGAAGGTGCAGAGGAAAATCCATTGCAATTTTGGAATTACTTTTGGACAGCTTTCTTTTTGTTAATCCTGTTAGACTTAACATTTATTTAGAGTAAGAGCACAGTTTAGCTCTGTCTTTTCACCCAGGCCATTCCCTGGTGTTATTCTCATATACCCCTTCGGCAAAGCCAACTTTTATGCACGCATTTTCTCTGCATCAGGGTGGTGCAAGCTTGAATCTCATATAATAAATTATGTTGGTAATTTGTGGTGTGGTTTAACAGACTGAAGAAATTCACAACATTATTTCTTCTTATGGCCGTTATGAATATTGGGGAAATAATATCCATCCATTTTGGGGTCAAGAAATTGCGATGAATGGGAATGTGATATATGATGTCGCCGGTAATGTATTAATAATTTCAATTGTAATGTCATCTGTGACATGAAGTGTGCAGCTTCGAAAAGTGCATTAAGGGGAATTGCGATTGTGTAGCTCACCATAACTTTCAAACTCCAGTGCCTATTTTTATTTTTTAGCCTGTAATTATAGTCTCCTTTCGATTGACGTTTTAGACTGCAAATACTTTTTCACAAAAACAGTATTTGTCTTCTGTAGGAAGAATCATAAGTTCCAATTATCATTTTTTCTTTGTTTTGTTGTGATAGACGTTTGTATCTACCCAAAAGTACTACCTAATCCCCATGGTCATAAGATTCAAGCTACACGCTACTGATGAGGGCCATTTGGCAGAAATCGGTTGGTGGATGCTTGTGATCCCATCTAGAGAAGGCCTCTACGGTTGGCAGTTCGGGTTGGTGAGTTCCCATGAGGAGCAATGACAGTACTGATTTGCATACAGTGGGATTCTGTTTGGACTCTCATGGTGGGTGAAAAATGATTGACTGGAATGGGGTCCTGAGCAATTACTAGTGCCCGACATTGATTTAACCCCTTGCATGCTCATGACGGCCCCGCCCACTATGTAAATCGCCCGCACAGCGCGAACGTTCGCCGCGCATGCAAGGGATTAAGCATTGCATCGATCACTTTCTTGTTTATAAACTATCAACAGGGCACAGGACATGGTGCACAGTATAATGTCTTCCCAAAGCTTTTACTTAATCCCCTATAAATTCTTCAACTTTTAAATAATCGACATAAAACTTTTCAAATTAAATTTAAGGACACTTTAAATGGCCATAGTTATATGCAAAATAGGCCTTCCTCAAGGCTTATTATGATGAACCAACTCCAGTTGCTATCATTTTCTCTGTTGCATGCACAAACATTTACACACATGACATTAAGACAGAAAGTCAATAAGAAAATAAGACAGAGAAATGAAAGATAAGAAAAGGTCATACAGCAGGGAGAGACAATTTAATAAAGAAGGAGGGAGGGAGAACGTGTAAGAACGTGGAAGGGAATAAAAGACACCTAGAAAGAGAAGGCAGCAATGGTGAGAGAGAATGAGAGAATTAGAAAGGGAAAGACAGAAAGAGCGCAAGAGAAGCATATGAGAAGACAGAGTGGGAGAAAGAGGCAGAAACAAGAAAACTAAACAGATACAATATTGTAGTGGAGAAGTGTGGCTCACTGGTTAGAGGCGGCAGACCCTGATGCAGAGGTCTGGCCCGGGACCAGGGTTCAATTCCCGACGCGGCAGGGTACCGGGCTCAATATCCGCGGACTCGACAATTCTTGCATTGGTGCCTACTCTAATCATGGGTCCCACTCTGCAACTCTGGGCAATAGCTTGCTTAATCTCCACAACGGCCCCGGTGACGCTGGGATGCCTGGTTTCACCTTGGGGGTGCCCAGTAGGGGGCATCTCACAGGGAAAACCAAGAAGGGTTCCACAGAGGTATACAGCGCCAGGATGCCCTGGGTAGGGCGGCAGTGCGATTTACAAGCAAACCCACATTTACATTTACATAGTGAAGGAGAAGAGAGAACGGAAAAGAGGTTAAGGAACATATAAAGAGAGACAGAAGGGAGGAAGAAGATCTAGAAAGGAGAGAGTCTTAGAACGAAAAAGCTCGGGATAGACTGTGGGAGAGCAACAGAGACAATGAGGCAACTAAAGAAGCAGAAGAAAAGGTGAGAATGACAGACCGAGAGAGAATGTCTATAGCACAGACTAGAAGAAGCTGGAAAGGAAGAGAAAATCAGGGAGAAGGTGAATGATCCAGCGAAAGAGAGAAGAGGGGGGAGACTTTGAGGGAGAGCAAGTGTGGCGCTTGGTGCCTACCTGTAGGACCCGCAGGCAGCTTTATCCCCATCCACAAAGATGAACTTCTGTGCCAGGGCGCCTTTGAACTTGGTGGAACAGCGGGTGTGGAATTCCGTTCCTCCAATGCACTGAACTCGGAGGTTCTGCAAAAAAAACACAAGAAGAAGAGAGAGAAGCTGTAAGAAGAGAGCTTTCTGGGGTGGCAGCCACAGCCTTAAACCACATTTCATCAGTCGAGAGGAAACATTCACAAGTGTTTTATTCTAGCTGTAACTCCAGACCAACATGAATATCAAAACTATTTTTCCTTTTATTGTATTTCAGACAAAATTTGCAAAAAGAAAAATCCTGCATTATTAAATCATTTAGTTGTAAACGTCTTCTTCCATTGATTAAATACTAGAACAATTCATTAAATATTGTTCCAACATAAGACACAGCTACCTGAGCCGACTGTCCTACTTTTGACAGTTTATCGTCTCATATTCCTGACCCTTCAGCTTTTCCACTGAGCCAGGGAGTGGACCGTGTGTCCACCAGCAGGATAACATGCAATATTTACTTGGTTTTAATCAAGGTTTCTTATTACTCACTACCAGTGTTTAGCCTGGTTACAAATACTACCGATCTATGCAAAAAAGAGGAGCAGAGGAATTGTATTTATTTATTTATTTAATTTGAAAAGTTTTATATAGCGCTGGCTAGACCCGGAGGTATCAGAGCGCTTTACATGCGGACGAGCATTGTTTCAGAGCATAGTTACAAGTTACATAGTTACAAGTTACACAGTTTCAGAGCATAGTTACAAGTTGCTGTAGCGTAGTTACATGCGTTAAAAACATATTAGGAACTTGCCGTGACAAGCTTGTTGATCATGTGATTGCCCAATAGCGCCATCTTTATTGACTTCACAGTTTCCATCTTGTTCACTAGGCCACAACTGGGGTGAAGAAGGCTCCGATGGGGAGATGTCTCCACAGTGCTGGGAAGGAACACCGCACTTTGTTGGCGCTCATGCCCAGATTATTGCTAAGTGTGTTACCTGCATATTTTGGTAAAGCCATGACCAGATCTCGAGTCCCCTAGTGCTACAACCAAATCTACCCACTGGGCTGCACCTAATTGTGGGGCTAGGGTTGTTGGCCCTACCCTTCGTGGTGAACTGGGACCCTTTAGGGAGGTAAAATCCAATAAACGTTTTTAAAGCACTCACCACCTTTCCTGAGCCTGTTTCCAAGCAATATGTCTGAAGGGAAGCAGTCAAAGGCACAAGGAGACTGGCTGCATTTTCTAAAGATCCTGGAGCAGTAGGTGGTTACCGAGCAGTATCCAAGGCAGACACTGCTACTTAACAACGGCGTTCCAATACTCTTGACTCGCCAGAAGTAATAATGGACAGAGCGTCCATCCCCCAAAATGGGGGAGTGGACACGGCGCTTAGGACCCGGGCCCCCATGGGCCGGGACTTGTGTGATCCGGCAGGATGCCGGCCTTGGACAGCCAGAACCAGATCTGGCCTTTGCGCCTTCAAGCCAACAGCTTGGCAGGTGACCGGAAGTGCGTCATCGCTGGGCGCCGCTGCCGGGATGGCCAGGGTGAGGTATAAAGACACCGTGGCCCTTGGCCTTGGCCTTTTCTCACCTGGTCATGCCAACGGTGTAGCGGAGCGGCGCTGCATCTTCTCCCTCCCCCCAACCCTAATTTTAAGCTTACTGTGGGTCAACAGGGTCTAAGAATACATAAGTCACCCCCCACCAGTTAGCAGGGGGAGGGGGTACTTCCGAAGTGGAAACCCTCCCCCCTCAGGCCAGGTCCAAGGGGGGAGGGTTAGACAGTCATGGGCCAACCAGAAGATGTACACCAGCTGTGGGCTAGGGCCAACAGTTACATCTTGGGGGTCGGCACGGGGTGCCCTGCTCCTGCCCACCTTTTTTGCAGCCCCCTGGGAGCTTGGTGTTCGTGGGGCGGTGCCCATTGTGAGGACAAGTGTACTGTGGCATGGGACCGCCCGTCGCTGATGCAGGTGGTTGCACCTTGTGTGGTCCAATGGTGTTCAGGATTGCGAGGTGCCCCCCCTTGCGGTAAGGGTCTGGAAATGTTTCAATTCTCACATAAAGTTATTGTTTGGACAGTTTGTTCCCTCATGATTTTGAATGTGATTGATGTACACATAATTTAATGACTTTATGCACCTTTTCTTGTGTTGAGTACTATCTTTTGCACAAATGTTGAATAAAATGATCCACAAACTAAGCTTATGTTGTATTCTGTTGGTAACTCGTTTGGGTGGTGTTGGTCCGGACCTATTGGGGGTTCCTGGTCCTATGACTCTCCAGATGTAACAATGTCCTTTTTTTCTGCCCAATGAGGTCCTCGGTCACAACCCAGGATGTACAATTTTGCCCATGAGAAGATATTTTCAAGGAACAATGCTCTATGGTATGAGTTGGGGTTCTACTACCAGCAACAACTTCTTCTACTTTGCTTCACTTAAGTGTGCTGTACAGTAGCATTGTTCTATAGCGGCGACTTACCCATTTTCGGCTCTTTTATATAGTACGCAACTCCTGTTCATTTTCAGAAGTCCAATCAAGCACTGGCTTGTTGCAACTATTGACATTGCGTGCAAAGGAGTCTGTGTGAGATCAAAGAAGCATTCCTCTATAGACAGGCAGTGCGGGCTGCTGGCTTTAGATGCAAACTTTCTGTGAGTACTTTACGTATCACAAGGAGAATGCAATGTATTTTTAGGAGCGCAAACATACATTGGAAGTCTAACCATGAATATTATTGGTAAATTGACCTGAGCATGGTGGATGGCCAAGCACAAAAATAAAAGGTTTGTGGTACCACAGAGACTCTCTTCGGTTCACGCAACATAGCACCCCCTTGTTGAATTGTGCCGAGAGGCAGCCTAACCTAAACAGGCAACAGACTAGTGACGGGGCAGGCTACGTAGAACTCTAAATACTAACACTGCTTTTGAGGGATACCTCCCATGCGAAACAAGCATTGGTAATGCCAATAGGCCTTACTGTTGAAACGTGTCTGACGATCTTTTGGCTTTTCCAATGCTTTTTCAGAAACATAACAACTTTGACAAAAAGAACAAATGTAGAACAATGCCTGTTTATGACGCTGTTCAGCATCTGTAGTTCAAATAAAGAGAGTGAAAGAAAAAAAGGCAAAAGGCTGACCAGGCGTGATGACGCTGCGCAGTCATGACACAGTGGACATTTTTACTTTACTGTTCCAAGATGGCAGAGACCCATAGTGGAGCAGTAAGTTAAAAATATATATATATGCTGAAGAGCATTAAAGAGAAGGAGCAGATCATCGCAAAGGCCCTCCTAAAAGTGTTTTTTTTATTAAAAATTGGGATGGGGAGAGGCAGAAGGAGCAATAGAAGACAGAAGAGCAGTGGTGGGTTGAGGTTCAAGTGAAGCAACCAACGATCAGTGGTGAGCAGGGAGAAGCTGAAGAACTATGGAGGAGATGGGAGTGTGGGATTTATTCAAAACATAGCCAAGCTGGGTGGGAATGTATGGGTAATGCAACAGACAAACTTGTGACGTGGGGGCAGCAACACAAAGAGAGAGCAAGAAAATACATACAGTCCCATGCTGTGCTGACATTAAAAGAAACAACCATTGGCAAAGCCAATCTTGCTTTCTGGACCTTTTGTTTTTAGACAATTCTGCGCAACATCCCCGATACTGTGCAGCATGGTGAAAGCAGCATTTTATAGTCAGACCCTCCAGGATTTCGTGATTTCCAAAAAAATAAATAGCGAAAGTCACTTTTTCAAACAATCCTGCGATTTTGATAAAAGTGCCTTAATAAAAAACCCATGGCATTCACACTCTCCTTTACTGGTTCCTGCTGCCACTGAGTCAGTAAAGGGAAGGTGAGCAACAACAGGCAAGCGGGCAGCAGAGTTGTTAAATTCCTCTGCCCCCTGCCTTTGAAATGCACAGAGCCCCATCCTGTGCGGTTATCCTGCAGCCAGCCTGACACGTTTACGTGCACCCTGCGGTCGGACGCAGCAAGCCCTTTAAAGGCTCTCCTGACCCCCCTCTCCACTGCACTCCTATCCCTGTTCCCGCTCTTGCCTCCTATTAGTCCCTCCCCTCCCCGAAGTCTTCAATTTTTTTTATATATACCCTCAACCTTCACTGCCGCCCCCCATTCCCCTCTCCCCGGCCCTGCTGCCGTGTGCACACAGGTTGTCTGATGCCAAGAAGAGGTGGTGTCATACAGTATTCTACTCTCTCTCGCATCAGACATCCTCCGGTTCCAAGTGCTGTGCTGCTGCAGACTCTGCAACGTTAGACAGTGACACAGCAGTCTCCAGCAGTGACAGACCACAGACCTTCAGTATTTCTGTGACAGGCACATTTTTTGGTCAACCTTACAAATAACGCAATTTGTGAGGTTTTGGGCCGCAAATTTCAGATTTTTTGGGCCGCAAAATTTGCCACCCAAAGCTGCAATATCCGGGGGCATTTGTATAGTCACACACGCAAAGCATGTGTGCGCCTACAAAATGACGCTGACACTTTTTGTCTTTTTATTTACCGATCCGAGTTCAATCGGTAAATAAAAAATAAAAAAAGAATCACTAAAGCAAATAATAATACCACTACTACTACTAATAATAGCATTTAGAATAATAATGACAACTAAAACTATAGATATAACTGGCAGGATCCATTGTGCATGTGTTACTTTCCTAAAGTGGTAGTAAGCGTAGCATAGTAAACACTATTTGGGTGCCTATTTGGACCCATTTTTATTTGATTTATGCAAAACCTCAGAGAGCGCCTACATATCAAGCCGTGATGCTGATAATTCGACTGTGTCGTAGATTGCAACGTTCCATTTATAGGTGAATACCCACCAACATGAGTATTGAACACATAGCAATGTTTTTCTTGCACTGTGCTCTGATGTCCCATGAACTCTGTGGCTCCCCATGCAACAGGGTCCATGTAAAAAAAATGTTTTTTAAATAAACACTTACCTTGCCACCAGGTGCCACGTCTCTGCTCCTGCTCTCCTCTGTCGGATTCCAGGAGCAGGAAGCAGGCTCCCCTGACCAATCAAAATGCTGCGTTGTGTTTGGTCTGAGCGTCGTGGTTCGACGCTCTGCGAGGGAAGGGGGGGCCTGGGCATGTTTTCCACGTAGGCTGTAATGCAGCCTGCGTGGAGAACAGGGAAAGTGCGCATGACTGTTTGGCCGGTCCCAGAGGGCCAGCCAAAAAGTCATGTGCACTTAGGAGTGGGCAAACTCTCCTGCCCTGCTCCTAGAGCAGAGCAGCCTCGCCCGCCTGCAAAGCAGCACGGAGATATAAAACGATAACAACTCAAAGTTATCATTTTATGTTTCCTTTATTTGCACTGCTTAAAAGCAGTGGGGTGATGCACCTCCACCATAGCTGAGGAGCTGCCACTGGAAAAAACATAAAGCCAGTGCTGCTGCGCTTTTGTTTTTCTATTTGCTGATCAAACTCAGATCAGCAAATAAAAAGAAAACATGCTCAAACAGTTTTTTTTTTTCTTGGATGGTTGGGGGTGAGGAAGGTTTGAAGCAATGGGGGGTAGAGAGAAGCACATGGTCGAGGCGCCTCAGAGGAATAAGGAAGGGGGGCAGAGAACCACATGGTGATAGTGACAGGGAAAAGGGGTGGAACTTGGAAGCATACATGGGAGACAGCTGGAAAAGACATGCACCCCCATGAAGTAATCAACTATAAATAAATAAAATGTTCCTGGAGAGTGAGACCTCGTGGAAGAATAGGTATGGTCAAGGAGAGAGGTTGTAAAGAGTATATACTCCACGACACAAGCTGCAGTGGGCTAAAACGAAAACAGGAAATAGTATGAAAGCCAATGATAAGGAATGGTCGTAATTCATTCCTCTGTCAGCTTTCGGAAAGTCTGCAATATGTCTTTTCAGAACCAGACAGCTTTGCTGTTTGGTTGACTTCGACCTAAAAAGTGGTTCCCAGAAGTGGGGCAGTTATCCAATAATAAAAAGGATGGTAAAGAAGCTATACTACCAGGCTAGGACAAACATAAGGAAGGAACACACTTAAATAAGAAGTAAACAAATGAGGCTGACAAGAAAGCCAGCCAATGAGATGATTCAAAGCCCACTCCAGATACTGGTATTTTACACAAAAGAAATTTGACAAAAAAAGACATAAAAGTGGTCCTTAGGAAGGCCTTCAACAACAAATTATTTTATAAATATAATCAAACTGCAAAGCTTTGCACGAGACAAACAACACTTATGAATTAAAAAGGGATTCGGAGGTGTCCCATATGGGCTGAAAAATTCCCTGACCTCACCAGGGTTGGTCACTTGTTTTCAGATACATCAGTTAGACAAGAGACGGTAGAACTTTTGATGTCCCTTTCTATGGGCTTACAAAGAAATGTTTCCCCAAAAATATTTTGCTAATTGATATTAATTTTATGCCAGACATATCAAGCAAAAACTATTTCCATCTATGGCATTCATTTTGTAAATTGCTTTAACTGTTTGAAACAGGAGAGGGCGTCAGAAGAGGTGAGAGAGCAGTGCATTATGTATTACAGCTGCATATGCGGAAAATAAACTCTGTTCTTTCTTTTACTTTGCACAGCTATACAAGTTCAGTGTTTTGCTTTTGCCTTTAAGCTGATTTAACAGATTGACCGACAGTATTTCCTGTCCTCCTCTGATGTCATTTCCTGTTTCATGCCCAGAAAACAGATCACAAAAGGAAGCTTGAAAAATACCTACACATAAGTTACATGGCAAGAGTGTTCAAATAATACATTCACTAAACCTTAAAACATCAACAGTAAGGAAAATTATATATGTTTTTTAACGCATAATTTTGTCCCCCTTTAACCCACTGACCTCATTTCAAGTAAAATAATGAACACTGGCGCTATCATTTTAAGAGGCAAACGATTAAAACACATAAAACGCCCTGCCCATATCAACATATTATCAGCTCGGAGAGATTAAAGAGCTCATGTCTCCCAAAATCAAAAGTACATTTGACCTGTAGCTAAAGACGCCTGCCCCCTGTTGGCTGTGGGACTGCACCTCCTGCCTTATCTTAGCCCTGCATCTCAGTCTGGGCTGTAGCACACTGAAGGCTGCCAGACGGCGTGACTCAGGCTGCACCACACCCAGCCACTTGCACGTCGGAAACATGTTCACAGGTGCAGCACTTATCACTCCCATTCAAGAGCGGCTGGAGGCTCAGTCTCGAATTGAAAGAAAAAAAACACATGGAATCCAAGATGGCGGCTTACATATAACCCTGAGATACCCAATACCATTCTTAAGCTAGTGGTGGCACAGCCTTGGTTTCCCCCACATATTTTGGGAGGGTGGCGCAGTCCAAGGATTACTATGGGTTAGGACCTTGTGAGGGTAGGCGGATGCTAGTGTTTTGTTAGCACCGGCACAGCAAAAGGCTTTGTCTTCGCGCTCCTGGCAATCTGCCTTTGTGTGCTCATGCCTACTACACACCTTTTTAGATTTTATGTGCAATTTACTTACAGCAAACATGGTGAGCATATTGTATTGTATATATATATTTCAAGGGTCTTTTGTTTAACCCATGCTTCTTCAACGAGTAGCTCATGAGCTACCGGTAGCTCTCGCGGGTGCACACAGCATTCTAAATTAGAACATTTCAGAGCTGCACTCATCCTGTTAGATCTGACTGCAGTCTTTGATACTGTAAATCATGCAGTATTGCTGCGTCGATTAAGGGATGCGGGTATTGAAGATGTGGCTCTGACTCTACTTACATAATTTCTAACATCACGAGAACAACTTATCCACTGGAATGGCCTGCAATCGGGAATCTTCCATCTCCCATGTGGAGTTCCACAGGGTTTGGCTTTGTCTCCGACATTATTTAATCTATATGTCAGTCCTCTGGCTCGGGTAATCAACGAGCATAGCATAATGTTGGTGTCGTACGCCGACGACACTCAACTTAGTGGTCTCTGTGACACAACGTGTGGGGTTAACAGCTGAGAGATTTCGTAATTGCCTCACAGATGTAATGAAATGGAAGAATTCAAACATTTTAAAGATAAACACAGAAAAAAACGAGGTCCTAGAGTTTGGGCAACTACCCTCTGTATGGAGCCAAGCCTGGTGGCCTCCTGAAGCAGGCACCTGTACAATCCCTGTGCCCAAGGTCAGGAACTTGGGATTTGTGTTTGACAAGGACCTTAAACTTGACTCACAAATAAATCGAGTTTCCTCATCATGCTTTTTCACTTTAAAAATTCTACGGAAAATTCTGCCCTTCATTCCTCTGTCACTTCGAAAAACAGTGATGGGAGCCCTGGTTCTGTCAAGAATCGATTATTGTAATGCCCTATACTTAGGAGTTGGCAAGGGACAGACCAAAAAACTTCAATCACGCCAGAATGCAGTGGCTCAGGTTCTACTTGGCCTACCCAAATATCACCCACCGTCAGTGGTGATTAAGGAGTTACATTGGCTCCCATTCCATCAGAGAGTGAACTTTAAAGCCCTATGTCTATTGTACAAGGCTATCTATGGAGGAGGGGCTGTGGACATTCAAACTTCGTTCTCGGTATACCAGCCCAAACGCTCTCTCACATCAGCCAATACAGGATTGGCCTGTGTCCCTAGAACAAAAAAGAGTTAGATGGGGAGGAACGGGTTTCTCCTACCAAGCGTTCACCTTATGGAACTCCCTCCCTGTGACAATTAGGTTAGAATCCAAGAGGGCAGTTTTTAGGAAAATGATAAAGACCTGGCTCTTCTCAAGGCCTTAAGATCTGTTGTAGTCTGCATCATATTCACCCAGTGCCAAGACGCCTTGGCATAAGAGCGCTTTATAAGTCCCTCAGTCAGGCAGTCAGTCAAGGGTCTTTTGTTTAACCCAGGCTTCTTCAACGAGTAGCTCATGAGCTACCGGTAGCTCTCGAGGGTCCACACAGCATTTTAAATTAGAAAATGTAATTGGGTTGAATTAACATATGTATCCAAAAATGGAATCTAATATCTTTGTGATCAAAATGTGTGTGTGTTTCAGAACTTATACGCTGACGTTTGGGGTAAAATGGATTTCCAAAATATATTTAAAGCTTGTATTACCCATGTGGAGGATTTCCAAATTGAACAAACGTTGTTACATTAGTACTGGCAACTCTGCATGACGCACTGAGGTGATCATTGCTGGTAATCTTGCTTAGGGTGGCCATTAAAGTAGTCTTATCTTATGTGGTCACTATTAAAAAACTAATAATAATAGTAGCTTGGGATCACTTTCATTGAATGTAAGTAGCCGTAGTCACAGAAAAGGTTGGAGACCCCCTGATTAACCTCATTCATTCATTGGCTTTTTTGGCTCAGGAACTTTCATCTTTTTTTGCTTGAGATTTTGGCAATCACATATTGGATCAGCTCTACAAACAAGAATTTAGGCTTGTCTGCTTTCTATTGGCTGTTTGGGTGTAAATGTCCACCGTCACTGAAAAGTACCCACTTTCATCAACCATTTCAGTCTTCTCATTTATGCCCTGCAGACACACAGCAGACCTCACTGAAATGCAATCAAGAAACCTATTGTTCTTGCCAATGCTTGCTAATAATAAGGCAGTACATGGGACGTTTGTGTGTGTCTCAGATTTTGGCCAGAGGAAAATGCTGAGGGGAATGTCTTTATTTATCATGCGTTGCCAGACGTCTCATGGGTCACTGGGAATGTCGCCTTGGTGGAGGCTTTGGGATGCCAGATTAGGGAGGGTTGCTTAGTATATGGCAGCACAAGTGGGTTGGTTATGCTTTAAGGATCGACATACCAGATATGTGGCAAGAAGAGCGGAAGCTGGTACGCTCTGGTAGACAAGTGGACGTGTTGGCCTTTGGTAACATCGGAGCGCCAGACAGTCTGAAAGCAGTGGACTTAAATTAATTAAGCTATTCTCAGAGCCGACCCAACACATTCAATCAGTATTTCAATGATAATTGCTTTTATTTGGCGCTTAATACCTCACTTCTGCCATTTCTAAGCACTGTAGGTAACCGGTGTTATTAACTAATTTAATCGCAGTCAATTTACTGACCCCGGATAGATGGAGGATTGAGTCAGCCTTGGCCGAATTGGAACTTCTGACCTGCAGTTCATTGCGTATTTAGGTGGAACGTTTTTAACTCAGTGAGCCATTAAGACATCCATACTAACGTGTGGATGGTATTGTCAAGCCCAAGCAAATCTGCATGGCCTGCATTTTTAATGCACTAAATAATCTGAAGATAGGCGCTAAACACTGCATCTGATGGAGACATCTAGCTGCAGATTCCTTACTTTTGAATTTCCCAGGCGTCGGACCAGATGTAGAAGATTTTGTGCGAGCAGTACCCATGCATGCCGATAGGTGCCTTGTGTGGCAGAGAATAACAAGTAAAAGGTGCCTACAAGAGAATTTATTCGCAACGAGCTTATGTGAATATAAAGTTACTTAAAGGGTTAGTCCATCTAGAACAAACACCAACGTGTCATTAGACAATACCAACCAATGCAATAGGCACAAAACACACAGGAGATCCTAATTCTTTGAAAGTATGAATTTGTTTACGTATAGAAACAGTTAAAAGGGAGTACAAACACATGAAATAAATCTGCAAAAAATCATGAAAGGAAGTGAAATCAAATTATCCTAACAATTCATGACTAACATCTATTCCAACAGAATATGTGACGACAAATCTCATAATGAAAATATATGTTGCTAGAGAGTAACACAATTTCTCAGGAATAGAAGGCGGAGTCGACGTTTCGGTCTTTCTGGCTTCCGTCCGTCAGACCATCTTCAGGACAATGGTATTTGCTAAAAGAGACTCTTATGCCAGTAACTCCATGCCAGTAACTCACAGACTGAATCACGTCCTTAGTTTAAAGTGTAGCTAACCACACCAATCTAGCTTGCAGACATAACCAGGGCGTTGGTGGGTGTCTGAGGACTGGGGGGGGGCGCGGGGGGCGGTGGGTAGCGTGTATCCTTTGATGAACAATGATCACCCTATTGACTTCCAGCGCCTAGAGACCCTTACGGGTGATTGTGCGCTTTACAAATGTGGATTATTATTATTATTGGATTGTCTGAAACCTGCTTCCACTTGCATGGTGTACAAAGTGCTCAGAAGCCCTCATAAGGCAGTATGGTAGCGCCATCTAAAACAGCTAAACAAACCATCATCAAACACGGCCAAGATGGGCTGGCTTGGACCCATGTATATGGTCATACATTGAAGCTCGAATGTTAGGCGTTATTGTCATCAAGGCGCGTGGCACTAGTATGTAGTTTTTGTATACTTTAGATGCCAGGTGAGGATCGTGAGAGCGCGGCTGAACCGACTGAGCTAGCTTACACACTATAGGAGGCTTTGATCGTTTTCTTTCTGCAGTAGTAGGTGGCTAGCTTGTGGTAGTCTGGGCGAGTTGCTTTTTCATTGAAAGAGGTGTGAATATTAACACAGAATAATACTAAGGGCGAGTGGAAAGCAGCAGCTAAGGGAATTTGTGGAGGACGTAGGCAAGAAGGACAAAATGGAGACTCATAAAAACTCACAATGATCCATCCCCAGGGAAGGCGTGTGCCAGATAAGTTCACCCTTTTGTCGTGTAATAAGTATGACGCTAGACGTTTACATTCGTATATAACGCAGCAATTGCTGACTCGGTACAGCAGGAGCAGTAAATATTGCCGGAGCAGTAAATATTGCCGTATAATTTACACATCGCCTAAAAGGGCAGGAGACCGGTGCCTAGCACAGTAAAGAAAATATGCTGTTGATTTCCAGTATTGTTTAGTAAGAATCCGCCTCCGCAGTTTCGGCGGCATTTCCCTAAGGAAACAAAACACGTCAAATAACTGTCGAAAAATGTCCTTTCCCGGACCACGTCCGCCCCGGAGGTTCTCACGCTTTTCCTGTTCCACAGAAAATGGAGATACGATTGTGACAGAGTAACCTGTACCAGCGATGAGAGAGTGTAAATGCAAACCCGTTATCAGGTAGTTCGGCAGGTTGGTCCTACCGCCGCGTGTCGGCTAAATCTGAATTATTCGCAGCGCATGACAATCGTGCTTGGAAACGCAGCACATTGTGACCCTGAGCAGTGCAGCAACCGTTCCGATAATTCAAGCCTCTACGTCGCGGTGGTTTTCCTGTCTCTGTTCCCAGTAATTAATGTGTAAATAATATATAAATAAGTCCCGGGGCACAAAGTTTGTCTTGGGAGCCGGAGCCCCGGCTGCAGAATAACAAAGGCTAGTTAGTTATTAATTATTATTTGACCCGATGGGTCTTTTTTTTCTTCAAAAAACGTACACTTTCTCTCTGTCTATTTCAGTTTTGCTGGTTCTTTTGTGTGCCCGTTTTCCGGCCCGTTGTCAAAGTTTTCTTATTTTTCTCTTACTCATTCTTTCTCCCTTTCTCAGGGGCTGTGTGCCCTACCCCTTCTGCCTTTCTTTCTTGCTCTGGGTCAAAGTATGATGTTGAAAAACAAGTTACGGTCCCGCCACCTGTTATCTCCGGTACAAATTAAGCACTGCCTGTTCCTGTGCGTTCCGTTGAAAACGTGTTGGCCTTCGTGGAAGGGCAGAGATATGGTGAGTGGGTGAGGTCTGAGAGTGAACAGACTAGAAGCAGCCTTACCCTTCTGGCGATGAATGCCACTCTCAGCTCAGGGTATACACACTGTGTGATCTACCACTGAAAAGATCTGCAGTGAAGCCTTGCCGTACTTGAAAAACTTTACTATACTTTGTTATAGTTATTTATTATTATATATAATCTTTGTTCGAAAGTAATCACATCCATAAAAGATACATTAAAAAGAGGGGAAAAAAGGACAAGCAATAAAACACATCAATACAACTGAAAGTAATTCTAAAAATAATGTGCAAAAGGCAGAATCCATTCAGCTATCAACACATCTAGGGCCTTATTTATGAAGGCCTTGCGCCACCGGTGCGTCACTTTTAAAATGGGAAAAAGTGACGCACCAGCGGCGCAAGGCCTTCATAAATAAGGCCCCTAGAATTTCTAGATCTAAGTGCTGCTCTTAAGAAATTCGCGACTGCAAAGAGCGTATAATCATTAAGCAGAAGCTGCAGATACATTAAGGCAACACAGGCTTGTATAAAACTCATCGCTTTTAAAAGAGGTTTAAGATATAATCTTCTAGGGTGGGTGAAATATCTACATAGGAGAACAAAATGTAAGGTATACTGTGGACACCTATTGTCGCAGCCACAGGGACCTCCTGTCTCATCATGTAAAACAAAGCCAGCGGGCGAAGCTAAAAGATGATAGAGATGATTAAATCTAAAACAAGTTATTAGAAATCTATCCGAAGCATTTGTTAAAATGAATAGGTAATTATGCCCTGTACTGATCTTAAAAGAACGTGCCCTCTCACCGCTGGTTTGGTAAGCTCAATATTTTCACGAGAGGCTGAGGTATATTTAATTCTTTCGATGCTGATGACGGAACCACTCCGTCATCAGCTGCGGTGGCGCTGTGCTGATGACGGAGCGGTTCCGTCATGGCCTGGCCGCAGCGCCTGCGCGGCGCGGATTCCGCGCCTGCGCTGAGCGTTCTATTGAGCGGGCGGGGCCATGACGGAACCGCTCTGTCATGAGCACAGCGCATCCGCGGCTGGTGACGGAGCGGTTCCGTCACCAGCATGCGCCGGCCGCCCCGCCCCCTTAGCGCTGCGGCGGAATAGCCGCCGCAGCGATGTGGTTAACAAAATAGCGCCTTCACTGTACTCAGGTCCCGAGGCTTCATAGAGTCAGATTAAAAGAAAATATTTACTCTACCAATAGCAGTAAAAGACTCTCCAACACAGTGTAGCCCAGGGATTTTTAGTGCATGGGCTAATGATAAACAATCTAAAATGATCAAACGGTTGAAAGCTGACTCATTGTTAGACCAGATTTTCACCCAGCATGTCAAGGGTTATACTGCCACCATATCTGCTATATAGTTTAGTCCTATTCTACATGTACAGTAAACGATGGGGTACCCTGGAGAACCTTCAAAATGTGTTTCAAATATGTATTTTCTGCAATCTGAAGTTTATTGGTCACAATGTAACCCCAGACCTCACTTGCGTACAGAACCTTGGAAATGCAGAAGCACTGATAGAGCTTTAAAATCACACCCGGGGACCAAGTACCTAGTCTATGAGCATAGCTAGCAATATCTCCCATAGATTTGTTAATATCGCCAACCTTCCCCTCCAGCAAATGTTTCCAGTTAAATTTTCCATCAAATAAAATTCCCAAGTAAGGGAAGGCCGGGACCTTGGCTAAAGCCTGGGCATCTGCTTTGAATGTCTTAGAACGGGTGCCCTGAGGTCCAACTTCCAAAATGTACAACTTTTGGGAAGTTGGCCGACAAGTCCAATCCGCTCATAAAGGCAACAAATCCATCAATCACGGCCTGTAGGCTCATTGGTGTATGTGCCACCAACACTGCGTCATCAGCATATAAAAGAACTGGAATTGCTTTCCTGGCCACTCAAGGGCACTCTGTCTGTAAAGATGTTAGGGCCTCCTCTAAGCCATTAATATATAATGTGAACAAAAAAGAGGCTAAAATACACCCCTGGCACACACCCTTGGTACAATTAAAATAATCAGTGAGTCCCACCCCCTGTGAATGTCTAACCGTGGCTCTGAAGTGCGCGTGGAGGGTCCTTAGTAAGTTTACAATGGTGGGCTCAACCCCCAGGGAATCGAGTAGGGCCCATTATTTTTTATGATTCACCAGGTGAAAGCAGAGGTGAGATCCATTAAACCCAAAAATAGAGCACCAGGTTGAGCGACCGTATATTTAGAAACTATTAGATAGAGGTTTGAACATTGCTCCGCGGTTGATTTCCCCAATCGGAAGCCATACTGCACCTCAGAAATAATATTATTCAAATCCGCCCACTCGGAGAGCCTATTTAGTAAGGCGCGAACTGTGGAGTAGATGAGAGAAATGGGGCTTTAACAATGGGAGCTATCCTTGTTCCTCTTCTTGAAGATCGACACCATCATGGCAGTAGACCACAAAGGTGGCAAAGTATTCCTTACCACTGCATTTAACACGTCAGAACCGGGGCCTATACACCATACATCAGTGTTGTCACCGGAATAAGTCCGGGGGACACCATCAGGTCCAGGGGCCTTACTCCCGGCCAATCCCTCAATGCCCAACATCACTTCATTCAAAGAAAAAATGATAGGGGTGTCGGTCTGGGGTAGCCCTGTCTTATGAATGGATCTATCATTTTGTCCAAAATTATAAACCCCTCCGAGGTGGGCAATCCATTCTTCCGGGGTGATATGATGACATAACGCGGGTTTCACTGGTTCAGAAAAACAGGTCCATTTATAACTTACCAAAATTAAGTACTATCCCGATGCTCGCTTGCTTGGGTTAACTCATCCCATGCCTGCCTTTGTAGCATTAGTCTCCGTTCCTTGAGGGCCCCCTTACAGTTGGTGCGGCAGTTGGTCACCCATACTCTAACCCTGGGGATCTGTTTCAAAGCCCTCTTTAAACGGCAAAGGGCCTAAGAGCACTTAACATCAAACCATTTTGGATGATCAGGGATGTACTAGACTGCAGGATTTGTATCCAAAGGTATCCCAGCGCTGGGTTCAAAGAAGTTGCACCATACAGAACAGGAAGGCATCTAGAGACGGTTATTATTTAAAGCGCCAGGTATTAAGGGCTTTTTGAAAACAATGTTCTTTATCTGTTACTTGAATAGCAAGCGGAAGAGAGTTACCGAGCTTAGCTGCATTGAAGCTGAAAAACCGTCCTCCACTTCTGGCAGACAGCATTTGTTAAGCACCGCTGATTCAACAGAAGTGTCCCGGTGCGCGAAGCAAACACAGAAACCACACCACTTCATCCAGGCACCTAGGCTGCATCAATGAACCATTTTTTAGCTCTCTTTTAAAAATGGCCACTGACTCAGCCCTACGCAACTTGGGCGGCAGGTTGTTCCAGAGCTTGGCCATAAGTACTATGAAGGAGCTCCCCCGTTGAAGGACCTTGGAGCATTTAGGTATCCACATCAAGGTTGTTAGACCTCATCACTCATCTCTTGAGTGAAGGGGGTCAATCAGTTCCTCCTTTAGCGAGGGTCTAATCCAGCAAGTGCTCTAAAAGCCAACGTAAGAGCCTTAAATGTAAAACGCTTTATCACAGTGAGGAGCCAATGCAGCTGCTTCAGATGGGGGGGGGGGGGGGGGGGGGAGATATGCTGAATCAGTCTCGCAGCTGCATTCTGAATGATCTGAAATCTGTATGTCAAGCAAGCAGGCAGGCCAAGATAGAGGCTATCGAGAAGTTGCCATAGAATAATCTGTAGGTTTGCAGGTCTCTTCTAGGACTAAATGCAACAGCTTCCTTAAGGTTTTCAGTTTCAGAAAGAGGTCAGATGTAATTGGTTTTATTGGAGCCAAAAAGGAGAGGTCTGAGTCAAACATGCAACTTAGAATCCTAGTAGAGCAGGTATGCGTCGGGGGAGGGGAGTAAATGCTGCAAAAAACATAGCCAGACTTCCAAGATTTAAACATTACATATAGGATAAAACAGGGCACTGAGAGCAGCATGGCCGACAGAGGGTAAACACAGCACTTTAAACATTGTGGCCTTGAAAAGTAAACATTGCAGTGTACTCAGGTCTAGCTACACGGGTCAACCACTTAACCCCTTCGACGCTCATGACGAGCTGGGCTCGTCATGGCGTAGCCTCCTCGCACGCTCATGACGAGCCCAGCTCGTCACGTAAAGTGCGTTTCCGCAAAACCCAGCGTACGGGCGGAATTCCGCCCGCACGCATGCGGTTAAAACACCACTGCCAGACCAACACTGCAATAGAAGAACGTGATAATGCGTGGTGAGCACTGTGTTATCTATAGGGGCTAGATCATACTGAAAACAAAGGGACAAATAGGAGTCTACAATGCACTCTAAAATGGCCTGGGCTAGACGAATTAAGACTACAATGAACACAGACTGAGCAAGATCCCATGAGCATAGCCCACATAGGATCAACCGCTGCAGCGGAGCCAGGGTGACGTAGAGGACGTAAACACTGCACACAAACACTCTGACCTTCAGGAGTACATGGTCCACTAGTGGTAGACAATACTCAAGAATCAGGCAGCCCGCTAGTGCGTCCTGATTATGTATTACCTCTGTTACATGCTATAGTAAATTTGTATTCTGACATGGCTACGGATTATGGCTGGGATTAGCAACAAACTAACCACTAGAATTCCAGTGCTGAATGCCTAAAAAGAGGGCTGTGTTGTTTTGTATTGTATTGCAACACTTATATAGCATCTACTAACCCTATATAGGAGGCTGAAGCACATGCCTAGATGGGTTGCAGGCTACACTGTGTAGGGTGCGTGGATAGAAGTATGTTGTCTTTATTTGATCCCATGTGGAAGGGATTTCCGTGTTGTGCGTGATGACCACCAAGGTGCTGTTATCGTGTTATGGGATACAACGCTTAGCACTGTGATGGATAAACAAGTGGGAGAGACAGACGCGCAGTTTATGGTCTTTGAGCACCTCTACAGTTCCCTTTATGGTATTTCTTATTTTCATAGTAGACTTTGATGATTACTGCACTGGGATGTCCCTTCTGAGATATCTTGTTTAAAGTTTATGGTCCTGAACAGGTATAGGTTGGCGGAAGACCTCGATCAAGAGATCTGCTGGAATGGACTTTGTTACCATCATCCCAATAACAAGTGCCATTTTGAGAGGTCAAAAGCTGTCGTAGTATGTAGGTAGTTCAGGCCCGCAGTGGTGGTCTAAATTTAACTCCTCAATTGGCCCTTATTTTCGATGTATATATCTGATTTTCCTACACTGGTAAAATTGTTTGATAATTTTCCTCCCAAATTCGGCATTAAAGCTTTCTATACTAATGTATGCAGAAAAAATAGTGGTGAACAATATCACACCAATAGGGCCACAGTGGCCACTTGAAACTTTGGCAACTTGCTCAAGTGTCCATAATTTGGTGGTTAATAAAAATCATGATTCTGGGGGTTCGGGTTAGCTGCCTCTCACCATCAGTTGCTTAACTGTAATCATATCAAAATTGCTAAGCACTGTCTCTACTCGGGAGTAATAGTTTCTAATCATTTTGCTAAAGCTCACCAATTTAAAAAAAACAGTCCGCTGGAGCTAACTCTGTAGGACATGGTTTACTGCAATTTATTCAAACTCTAAGTAGAGAGATATGATTTTGTTATTAAAAGGTACTCAATCAAAATATCTAAACAAGGAACTAAACCCAGTGGATGGAACAACACACAGTTAGATGGTAGAAAGAACCCTTACTCACCACCTAGTGGTGACATGCTTCATCATTGGGTTCTCACTGGAAGGACAGAATGTCCTCCCAATGTGCTACTACGCCTGCTTACAGCGGAGCGGGTTAAGTGTGTGTTGAGTAGTGCTAAACAAACAAGTGTGAGAATGTGCAAGGATTAAAAAATGCTGAGTTGTGACTATCAACAACTTTATTAAGAGTCCAACTCGCATTGGTTAAAACAAATGAAAAAGAGGACTATTACAGTGGTTCTGGTATTGAAAACCAATAGTCCTGAATAAAATGGTAGCACTACTCAACACACACTTAACCCGCTCCGCTGTAAGCAGGCGTAGTAGCACACTGGGAGGACATTCTGTCCTTCCAGTGAGAACCCAATGATGAAACATGTCACCACTAGGTGGTGAGTGAGGGCTCTTTCTACCATCTAACTGTGTGTTGTTCCATCCACTGGGTTTAGTTCCTTGTTTAGATATTTTGATTGAGTACCTTAGGCACCCAATCACATCGCTCTTTTGTTGTTATTTCAATTATTTAGTTTAGGGTAGAAGGGCGACAGCAATATACCCTAACTCTCTTATTGTGGTTTGAAAAGAAATTTGTTATTAAAAGTACATAATTTCCATAATTCCAGCTATCACATTTTATGCAATTGAAGGCCAATCTCCGTCTTATTGGGTATAATGGATAACATAGAATTTCAACCTTGGAGTGCTTCTTTTGAAATAAGACTTTCTACTGAGGTCTATTGTAAGTACACTCAGGTGGCCTGTTCGTTCTTTTTCCAGTCTAAGGCCCCATCTTTTGTTTTGAAAAGCATTCTTGGGAATTTATTATTGATTTTGATGTTAAATATTCCATCTCTAAATTATTCTCTAGTTCTATGGAAACTTTTAGAATTTGAGTTGAGCAAGCCGCTCATGCACAAAGAGATAAAAATAAAGCACTAACATTTGAGGTAAAATGGAAACTCAAATACCTACCTTTTTTGTGGCCGATTTGTACAACGTGAACCAGAAAACCTGGATTAATCATGGCTTCCCAGCTTCACTAAATTGTGTGACTTTAGGCAAATATTTTCTATTACCAGTCCTCCTTTTCCTTCAGTATCACATATGAAAGTACCTCCAAATATGTGAGTTCAGAATACCAGAGGACTTATTACAGAAAGTGCCCCGGGGCACAATAGGCAAATGCACCTGTTTTATGAGCTCCCGGGGCACTTTGGTATTACAGAAGGGGCCATGGACTCTTGTACTGGCCCTTCCTTAATACAGATAGTGCAGGCGCACGTGTTGCACTACTACAAGAGGGCATAGCCCCATGCAAATAAGGGAATCGTTTTTACCTCTGCACCCGTGCCATATTATGGACATAAGCACAAAGGCAAATAAGCTGTCAGGAGGTGCACTGAATGGGCAACACAAAAAGGTGGCACACTCTCAGTGCGCCCCCTGATGGCAGCTCTCTTGAGTGGCAGAGGGCATCCTATGGCCCCCAGACATCCCCTTACACTGACTGGGAAGGGTTGCCTTCTGCACAGTGAAACATGGAGTGGGTTTGAAGCAGCCGCTCAATATTACACTTTAATGTGCTGCCCCCAGGGCAGCACGAGTGCACAGCTGCCCTGGGGGTATCGCATTCACTATAATAGGGTACACTTTCCCTGTTTACACATGGCGCACCTATTTAAAGGTGTGCTGTGGTGCAAAGCGGAAAAGTACAACCTATGTGTAATATGGCCCCAAGCTGCACAAAAACCTATTGTGTTTGATTTAATAGACTATAATGTTGCTCTATCTATAAGAATCTGCACCACATACAGGTTTGAAAAGACAATGATATTTTCGCTTTGTTCACTAATGGCACTGTCGCCAGGGTGCGGGTGGGAATGGTTTTAAGTTCATGTTTAAAATCTATCACTTTAAATAAGTACTTTTCCATGCAGTGCTAAAAATGTGGTGTATTAATGTCAACGCTGCCACATGTTAAAGAAATTTTCATGGAAAACGTTTATAGGCTGTTAACTCTCGTTAGATCTTGTTTAATAGAGTTAATAAGTGGTTCATAATTAATTTTGGTTATATTGTGAATCTCAGCAGATATACATACCCCTAGATATGTCAAACCAGCCCCTGTGCTTGGCTCTGGTTCGGCTCACCCTGTTAATTTGCTGAATTGCTCACCTCTATTTGGAATAACTAAACAGGAAATTTTAGACCAGCCCTTTACAGCCAATATGAAACTTTCGTTAAAAAAAACAACCACGAGTAAAAGCTTTGATAAGGATCTTGCTAATTGCATTAAAAAACTTTGTATTTTAATTGGTCTTTCGTGAAACTCCGTAAACTCCAGTTTTACCGACAAGTGAATTTAAATCCTGAAGATAGAAGGCTTTTCGTGATTCTAAATTAAGGAGACTACCAGTAGGAGAAAATAATTGGCTTTCGCATTCCAATGGTCTGGAACATCCAGGTTGTCCCCATTGCAACTGTGACATTCAAGACCTAAATCATGTACCTCTCTTTTTTCCTAGTTTAATAGTTAATCAAATCTTTATTCAAAATCATTTTTTACTAAGTATAAACTTTCTGAAGCACTGCCCTTTCTATATCAGCCTACAGCAGTTACTGTCTGTTACCAATTGAAGACATTTTAAAATATTTTCTTGATTTGTGAGGTAACGTTCTTTCTTGAAATAACGTCGATGGGTGTAAACTTCTTTGAAATATTCCAGATCACATTAATTTTAATAAATTAATAAATAAAGAAGAGGTAAACTCTGTATCTCGACCACTGACCAACTAGGGTACATGCTCCACCGGAAACAGCAGGGCTTGTAGTGGGCGACTGTGCTCTAGAATTGGAAACAGCCTGACATTTAGGGACACATTCTGTACTGGAAACAGTTTGGTTTATAGAATTATGTACTGTGCAGGAACAGCCTAGATTATAGGGGTACACATTGCACTGGAATCAGCCTGATCTAGGCAGATACCACACTGAACACCGCTCTTTCTACAGAGTACAAACTGCACTGGAACAGCCCTGCCTAATGTGCGATCTACTCCCCTAGAAATAGTCGCCATAGACAGTAAGGTAAACTTACTGCATTGTAAAACTGTTGCACTAGAGTACATTAATACACTGGAAAACGCCTGCCCTACAGAGGAAGAACTGCCAGTGCTTAATTTGAGCCAGTGGTTTCCGGTGGGCGGCACCAGCACTTAATTGTCAACACCTGCACTTATGACAGTCTGCCACACGGAGGCACTGTCCGCCTAATTTAGAGATGAGCACAACAGTTATTTATTAATTCAGTAACATTAAAAAAAGACATAATCGTGCCACCCAAGCCACTCTTATAGCTTTAGGGGCGTGGACTAGTCTGAATTGTCACACTTGCAGGAGTGTGAAGGTTGGTAGCTGTGGTGGTGCGGTTATTGACAGCACCAGCAGGGGGAATGGTGTGGTGTAGGTTGCAGTAGCCTCTTGACCAGAGCAATGGCACTTAATATTTTACAAACTAAGCACTGGTGGCTGTCCTGGAGAAATCCCGGCCTAGGGTGTTGAGAAGGCCCTGGCCCGGCCTGCAGTTAGGGTGACCAACCGTCCGTAAATTTCACGGACAGTACGTAAATTGGACCGCACGTCCGTTGTCCTTGAGGATCCTTTTTACGGACGCCTTTGGTCCGTTATTTTGGCACTCACAGGGAGCAGCAGTGCTCCCCTGCGAGAAGCCTTAGCCCCTTGATGGGGGCGCCTCGCGCTCCTCCTCCGGCACAAGAGCAGCCCCACCCGCCCACTGTCATTTTGTATGGAGTTGATGATTGCCACATACAGAATGACAATGGGCCGTCTGGAGTGTTACTGCATGCGGTAGGCCTCCTCCTGCCTCGGTCTAGGGCAGCACATTTTGTTAGATGAAAGGAATGTGCAAACACGCAAATGCGGCTACAGAATCCAGTTTATTCATAGAAGCTGGTGACACAAGTTGAAAAGAAGGAGCCCGGGCTAGAGATCTTTCAGTCTCATCATTTTAGAAAAGTGCAGTTTCAATATTACATTGAATAAAGCCATGGATATTGCATTTCTATTTTATGCATCTAACAACCACTGACAAAGCCAATACTTCTTGCTTGTTGTAGGTGTAACGTTACTTGTTATTTATCTGGATACAATGACAGAAGAGGCAAAATACCAGTCCGGTGGCACACTATGCTAAAGCTAAACCGAGATTTTTAGCTTAGGTGTTTTAAGCCCCACCCTTAATTACATCGAACACCCCCTTTTGAGAGACACCCCCCCTTTTTTTCATCCCGCTTAAAGCCCTGGAAATAACACCATATTGCAGTTGCCTCATGTCCTAGCACTGTGCATCATTCATGACTCATGACTTCCACTTTTTCAGATTGCCTATGTGCAGGGGGCATAGTGAACCCTCCGCCACCCCATCCCTTGCTTTAGGAACTACAGCAAGGGTGACATTTTTGATGGGTCTCTTCTGTCTGAAACTCTGCAGACAAAGACTCAGCTCATAATTAATATGAATAGGTTGGCGACTGAATAAGTGAAGGGATGGATTGGTGAATGGATGATTGAAAAGGTGAATAGATGGATAATGGGCGAAAGGATGGATGGATGAGTGAAAGGGTGGATGATCGGTGAGTGAATGGGTGGATGGATGAGTGAAACGATGGATGAGTGATAGGGTCAATGGATGGATTCATGAGTGGATGAGTAGAAGGATGGGTGGGTGGATGGATGGAAGGAAGGATGGCTAAGTGAAAGGGTCAATGGAGAGAGAAAGGGAGGATGGGTGGATGACTGAAAAGGTGAATGGGTGGAAGGATGAGTGACTGGATGGATGAGTAAGTGAAAGGATAGCTGGATGGGTGAAAGGGTAAATGGCTGGATGGAAGAGTGGATCGATTAGTGTACGGATGGATAGGGTGAAAAGGTGGATGGATGGATGGATGAGTGAAAGTGTGGATGGAGGGATGGATGAGTGAAATGATGGCTGGAAGGATACACATTGGATAGGTTTGCAAATGGATGAATATGTTTGGATATAAATGAGATTACTTGTATACTATTGTGCGACCTCCTTTGATGTGTCTGTAAAACCTACCTTTTGTCCCGAAGATTTGTCCTGAATTTTGACCCCCCTGTTCTGACAGTTGGTCGCCCTACCTGCAGTGTGTGGTAAAGCCGCTCGCGCCCGTGCCTTCAGCCTATCTTATCTGAGGCGGGAGAAGGAATGTGCGTTGCAACAGTTCTGCGGAGATAAGACATTAGCGCACTGTCTCATAAAACCATTGAAAGTGACAGTGCAAGTGTTAACCTCCTCTAGGGCAGAGACATTTTATGGAGACGAATGCTCGTATCCGCAGATCTTTATCTTACAACACGTCAGTCATGCCCCTGGTCTGTGAACGTGCTCCATGACATCATCCACGCCGATCTTAGTCCGTTCTTTGTTTCTACCACTGCGCCATCTCCAGTGGTTTCATTCCTTCCGTCTGCCACGTTCCAAACCCAGTGCTGTCGCTTAAGCTCACGTGGCTGGGGGCCATCGCTGTAAAGTCAAACCTCCTACCATTTTGATAGTTCATACATTTAAAGCAGATAACGAAATGTAGTCAAGGCCGCACAGCGCGACGAAGTCAATGTTAGCAAGGCCCGTCTCCTGGTATCACAACGGACTAGACATCAGGCCAGGTCTGACCTGAAGGGTGCTGTACTCAAAGACTAACACAATTTGCGCAGTGTGGCTCTTCACATAGCAAGCAACGTATGAGGTTGGTTTCCCCGTCCATTAACCTATTCCGTTTCCCACGCCCCGCCTTTCATTATCTTACCTTGTGGCCGAAACTACTTTCAGAAGAAAATTCTATTTCTAAGTTATTCCCAGTTGCATTTCTCTCCTAGACACTATCTTTTTATGTTATACCGAATCCTCAACCCACTGTATGAAACTTGTACCTCATTTCCTTGCTCGAGTTTAGTAATGACATCACTACTCGCCTGCAAAAAATAAATGACATCACTTTTGTACTATTCATTATTATTACAGCTGAGCTGTGGTAACACAAGATCTGCTACGAAAGATAGCAGACAGCGTGAAAAGCAGTTCAGGACGACCAGCTTAAGGGCAGTTTCTCTTAAACACTGTGCTCCAGAAAACCCGACAGCTTTTAACTTAAATATGTCATATATATATATATATGGTAGTATCTTTATGTGATACAGACCTGAAGCTCAGGAAAGGAGAGCAGAAATCTAGCTGCACGTTTTCACACATTTTAAACCACGTGACTGGTTTTAAAAACGACTCCCAATAAACAGCAGTAAATATGTCAAAAAAATTCAGTTATATTTTCGTCTTTCTTGTCACAGTGAATACTCCACATATTTTCTATAAATCGACATAAGAAAAATTCGATTAAAATGTTCATACAACACATATACTGGTTCTAAGCACTGTAAAATAATGGCTGTTACAAATGGAATACTCCAAGCATTAACACTCATAACCTACACACTAACTGATGTCAGGGGAGAGAGTTCAATTCACTAAGGCATCTTGCCACCAATTATTCCTCTTGGCATCTTAGAGAAAAAGAGGCCAAGTATTGAAAGTGGTTAACCGGGTATAAGAAAGAATGAAATACACATTACCAGACGGTAAAGAGGGTATATCAAGTTACATATACCTGTCATCCTAAAAGACTGCGTTTTTTGGCCTGGGTATTCTATGCAATCATGGAACATCTCTGAAATTTACAATAGTTTTGATCAGGGCCACTGTAATTATGGAGCAATGTAGGACCAAATTATGTGGTAGTATTTGACAGTACAGAGACACGACTGAGAGTAACAAAAATCATTTAACTAAACTGCCTACTTATGTCTGACATACTTTCTGTGAGAAAAGCGTGCACTCGCTCAAGGCACGCCACTTTTCACCTTTACATCAAAACAGGTAAGTATACTTAAGAAAAGGATGACAACTATGTTAAGTGATGTTCCAAAGACGAGATTCAAACATCTCTTAGGATGCCCTTAGCGGGGTTTTGCGGTGAGCTAATATCCGTGGAACGCTCGCCTTGCACATACCAATGGTGAAGAGAATTGAGGATTCGGCCCCTGGCGTAAACTGCCCGGCAGACCCAGGACTGAAGATGACTGTCACACTGTGAGTCGGTTCAGGCTTCAAATTTACCTCACATTTTGAATTCCCCTTCTTTTTAGAGTTTCTTTTTTTTAGGTTTTAATTCAGTTAATGTTGTTTGCAACTTTTTTTTACCAACATTTGGTCAATTTTGTTAGGTGGGAATTTGTGTGTGATACAATTGATATGGTATATGACAGAACAGCATGGGATAGGATCCAACATGTTATACAATAATTTATTCTATATTGGCCTTTCGGATAGCCAGATTTACAGCTATCAGCCTCCAGACCCATATATATTTATCTACGGACATCAGCATTCAGGCTGTTTAGTTCCAATTAAAGAGTTCTTTCAATTCAATTGATGACAATATACGGTTCTTATGAAAATGCTGCCTTACTTGGAGGCCGAATAGGAGGACGTTTTTGCGCTATCCTTTGATGTTGCTATAGCCAAGCCTGCTGGTCTCTGCTACTCTTCTTCACCATTCAACTTGAAGGGATAAAAGTGTTGACCATTCAGTTTGCTATTTACAGGCAACAGTGCTTCTGGAAAGGATACAGTATGCCGACCTCAAAACCTATTAATACTTTCGCTGTGTGAGGAGGGGGTGGAGCCTCTATTCAAGAGCTACCTAAGAGGCACTCTGCCCTCCAAAAACCTCCCCCCCCCGCAACCACCCCCCAAAAAAAGGGTTGCTAAGGCTGCTGCTGATTTCCTGGGGTGTTTTCACAACCCTTAATGGACAAATACTGCTTGCAAACTCCGAGACCAGCTAGAAGGCCACTTGGGTCACTGGTTTCCAAGCTTGTCTTCCCGGCCAACATGTGATTTTGACTCCTCACCGGGTAACTGTGTGACGGGAGCTAAAATCGTGTGACACACTGTGGCACCGTGTGAGTTGGCAGATCTCGGCATGTGATATTTATGCAGCAAGCAACTTCCAATAGCATGGTGCTCTGGCACTGTTGCCTTGTTTTGGAGCAAGAGTAAGCCATGGTGAGCATGAGGGGTTGGAAAGGTGCATGGGTGGAAGGAGCCTTTTGGGGAAACAACTGGGTGTGGTGTGCGCTAGAGTTGAGAATACGTCAAACTACCTGATGGACATATTGCTGAAGCTAGGCAGATGGTTTAAGAGACAGCTGTAGAATGCACACATTTCATAAATACCTTGGTGAGGTCTCCCCAAGGCTCTTCAGTGTGGTGGATATAGTGTTGAGCAGGGGCGGCTTCTCCACTAGGGCGGAGGAGCGTCGCCCCACTGCTTTCTTGCAGTGCGAGAAGCAGAAACGTAAAATGGTAATAACTTTCAGTTATTACCATTTTATGTTTGGTTGCGGGTGGGCGGGGTTGCTCTGCGAGCAGGCAGGGGAGGAATGGTGTGTCTGCCCACTCCAGAGTGTGCAAAGACTGTTTGGTCGCCCCCCTGGGTCCGCCCAAAACAGTAATGTGCACTATGCTCATCTTCGTGTAGGCTGCATAGCAGCATGCATATAGAGAAGATGGCCTCCCCACAAGCTGTTGGCTTGGTGGTGGCTCGACAAATCACAACGCTGCGTGCAGCATTGTGATTGGCTTAGAGGAGTCAGCCTGGCTGCCTGCTTCTGCTTCCTGTGAGCAGGACAGCAGGAGCAGAGAAGACGCAGGACCCAGCCGGCGGAAAGGTAAGGTGATTTTTTATATTATATTTAAAGTAAACTAACCCCTCCCTGCGCGACCTCCCTGCGTGACCCCCCACCCAAAAACCATGCCGGCCGCGACTGGCGTTGAGGCTTGAGAGACTCAAGTGCTGGAGAAGAGGAGCACCAAGGTGTCTAGAATGCTCCCGAGAAAGCCAGTTCCAGGAATTTACAGAAGCCTATGAGGGCTGAGCGCATCTGGTGCGGGAGGAGCTGTAGAGCAGCATTTTATTTTTTTTATTTTTTTTATAAAACATTTTTATTGGTTTTTGTAAATGCTGACCGAACATGAACATTGGCAGTTTTAACAGATTATACATCATGATATAGTGTAAATTATACATTCGTACGGGTTCCTGGACACACTGACCGTACCAGAGGCAGTACAACATTTCTTCATCATGAACCGTGGTTCAGGCCTTTCACCATTAGTTATATTTTCCAGCTAATCTGACTCAGTCCCCTTCACCCTCTTCATCTGAACTAGCAATGTCATCTACAGGTAGTGGGTCACACAAATCCCCCCTATACACATTCCAAGGCATCCAAATCTTATTCCATTTGCGTGGACTAGTCCTTATCGTATATACCGCTCGTTCTGTCAACATCAGCATATCCATATTCCTGCTACAGCAGCATTTTTTGAACTCTCCACAAGGAGAGATGGTTTTGTATTCTCCAGTTGCAAACTGGTAATGAATACTGGTTTTGCAAACTGGATACAGGTGGCACCTCCCAGATGACGTCGGTGGTAAGAATACATTTACACAGCGCTTTCACTGAGGTGTTTCCCAAAATAGTTTTTATATACAACTATTATTAAAGAATTGAAATTAATAGTCATGTTGTTGACCTCGGTAGGAAGAGAGCATGAGGTGACCCTGCATAGATTCGAACCTGGTACCTGCTGGCTACGCAAACAGATCTGCGCAAAGATATCTCAAATTTCTGAGCTCTCTTTTACTATGGATCCATCTGGAGCTGGTGTTGTGTCTTAGAGTGCCTGAGTTAACCAAGAAACAGCACCTTGAGAACAATTTTAAAATTGTGTTTTTCTGCCTTTCTCCAGTGCTTAAATTGAGCCAGTGGTTTCCGGTGCTCGGCACCAGCATTTATTCACCAACACCAGCACTTATCATGAGCACCAGTTAAGGACCCAATCATTTACGGGGAGATTACGCGATTTGCCTGGAATAACAGGATGATGAGCCAACGCTGAGACTCGAACTTGGTTCCCCAGCTCCGAAATCAGCAGCTCTGGCCTCACAGTCTGTCCCCATTTTCATGGTTAGTAGTTGGTTGTGTTTTAGGCAGCGCTAACAGGAGGAATGGGGAAGTGCAAGCTACCCCCTGATGAGAGCCCCGGCACATACATATTTTTTTTTACAAATTAACCACTGCACCTTTCTCCTTTTTTTTTATTTTTTTAAATGGCCTGTAGTTTTAATAAGTTTGACACTTATCCTGTGTCTGATGCATTCTTCAAAGCAACTGCCTTATGGCTTCCCTCCCCAGCGCTCAGCTACTTTCCAGTCTCCCCCTCACGTGCAACCTGCACTCAGGTGTCAAGTCATACCTGCAAAATTGCTGGTATAGAGAGGCAAAAAAATGCAAGTCAACAAGTCCCTGCCTGCGAGGCCGCAAGGCAGGGAGGGTGCTCAGGTGACATCAGCAGGCACCCCTCCGCCGGCACTTTGGGTGGGGCAGGGAGACGCAAGCCGAGGTGAAAGTCGAACTCCTCTCACAGGTGGCAGGCTGAGGAAACTGCGCCTCTGTAATCATTTTCACGCTCCACGGGTACTGAAAGGGCAGGCGCGGCTTCACCGGCAGGCCGCAGGTGTCTGGAAGGGTCAGACTCTACACAGGAGACTTGTGTAGACCTCTCCACAAGGTCCCAAACTTTCAAGAGCTGAGAAATCCCTTTTGCACTCTCTTAAAACGCTCTTTAAGCGTAAAGGGGATTATGTCGATGTGGGCTTGGGTGAGTTTGGCAGTTAGTTACAATGACTGCTTGTAATAAAGATGTTACCAATCTGTACTAATGTGTCTAGTGTTTCACATGAGAAAGACCCGCCTTCCAAACCAAGCATACGCTCCCCTCACACCACAAACTTAACAGCACTCTTTTTTTTATTTTAGATCTGGTGTTAGCCAATACCATTTGATTTTACTAAAATTATATGTATGATACACTTACATGAGGCCTTTCAAGCCAGCACTCTTCGGCCGTTGGTTTATTTTTGTGTCAGTCACAGTTTTCTTCCACCCACTTCAGTATGATGCACTGGGTCAGTCCATGTCAGCCATTGGCTAACTATACACTGTGAGTGACCATAGTCTTATGTTTGACAAGGGGCGCGTGCGCACACACACACACACACTCTTTAGAGTCACGGACTACTGTAGCAATGGTGCTTTGTGAGACCAAAAACATATTTTTGCTTTCAGAGGTTTCTTTTCATCTGCGGCAAGCAACTTTATGAACAATAACGTTATGCAAAACACATGACAAAAGTATTGACAAAGCTAAAAGTCTAGCAACTAATGCCAGACATACTAACTGTATGAATGAGTAAATTAACATTCACAAACTGCAGCAGTGAGGTCACCAAGATGTCCTGGCACTATACTGAGATTGCTCAAGCTAGGCCTGAATACTTCTGAGCTAAACATATGTAAGCCATTTTCCAATACCCCCAAAATTCACAACAGAATCCATTGCATATTTGGAAAATGATATCTTATGGCTGATAGTTAGACAGAAGAGATGAAAACGAAGAACCAGGAGTTGGAAAGAAGGGACCGGATAGAGGCAATGCGGGACTGATGGTCTTCCCCAAATGCGAGTAAAGCAGGATGAAAGTAAATTGTGGGTGGCTGGTCTATGACTTGTGACAGGCAAGTAGGTTGCGCTAGGTAAGGATGGGGGTGGGATTCCCTCTTGACTCCCATCTCCCAAAAGTGGCTTGAGGGTCGCTGGTCTTAGACTTCTGGCTAGTCTGGTAGTGGCCAGGTAAGGGGGGCGTGATCTCACCACACTGGCTGAAAGCGTGTTGAGAGTAGCTTCCCTTAGACATCTGACTGGTAGGTATGGAGGGGTGAGAGAATGGAAGAGGAGATGGAAGGACAGAGCAAAGGAATGTGTGAGAGCGAGATGAATCAGGACCAAAAAGTTAGAAATCAAGATACAATGCTCCTGAGATGCCAGGCCAGCCTTCTTACTCCATCACCACAATGTTGTATGCCTCTCTTGAAAACCTCTCCGTAGGTCCACAGCGTATTATACCCCTCATCACCACAAATTTCTGCGGCCCTTTCACACACCTTGATGAGTGGTCCAGGGTAACTAAAAAGCCTCAATGGAATACACCAGGGATATAGCGTTAGTAGAGCAAACTTGAACCAAGAGAAACCCCCCCAGCCCTCAACTTTGAAAGAAATAGCAAGGTCAGTATTGCTTCTTAACTGATTACAAGAACATTAATTAAATATAAATATTACTAAGCCACAATGATAACACATCTTGCAAAAGAAAATCATAAACATAGCAAACAAATGATTTTCACGCAACAACCCACAATGGCATTAAATAAATGGCACTGGAGGTTTGAAAATGGTGATGCGTGGTTCAACAGCCTGGCTGCAGGCTAAGAGAAAAGACTAAAAAGCACAGAAGCCCATACGCCGCTGAGCCCACAGGATTCTGCAGCCCATATCTGGTGCTTGCTTCCCATGAACCGGAAGTAACTGACAATGCGGCTGCCTATGCAAGGACCGCAGGAAAGATCAATGGCTGCCATTGCAACACAGCCATAAACAGCCATAAAAGCACCGCTTACCACGCATCGAGCTAAAGCTCGCTTCTTCCAGAATAACACCATGCCCTCTAGCCAATCACTACTTACCATTTAAAGTGTTCTTCCCATTGCTGAAAAACAACAAAGTGTTCTTTGTCAAATTACCACTAACCTTGTATACATCCGTCCATCATCTGTTCTTTTTGCATTTGCCGCCCCACGTGGGAGGAGTATGCCCAGACGTGGGTCCCGTGCTCACTATGCCATCAGATTCAAGCTAGCCTGGCTGATGAGGAGGGATACCCTGAAACCAGCGCCAGGATGTTTCCTTCTGGTCCAAGGAGGACCTGGCTTGGCAGTTCAGGCTGGATTGTTCCCATGGAGAACAGGATCAAGACTGATTTGCGTAAGACCGGGTCTCAACTGGAATGTTGTGGCATGCAAAAAACAATCGATTTAACTCAGATCTGTGACTGGGGGTGAATGTTTGATTTGCTCAGCATTCCGTCCATCATCTGTTCTTTTTGCATTTATACAGAGGGACCAACGCATGGAATTTTCTCATGCCATTTCAATAGAAAGTGCCCTATAAGCCAAATCAATGTGAATCATTTAATCAAAGATGAACCAATGGGCAAGTCTGATGTGCAGATTGCAACCAAATCCCTGCAGCAGTCTATCAGTCCTGGTTCTCCTTTAATCCACAGTCGCTCCAACCATCAAGCTATTTTACCACATAATAATAGGAGACAATGTGCACTATTGCCACTCCCAATTTACTAAGTTAACACCACAGATACATCTGTGCAACTGGTTAATCAGTCCGAACGGGAGACTATATTATTTATTATAGGAATTGTGGCCTGTCTGAAAACGTTTTTGCGAATATTTTGGAAAAAAAAACAGCCCCACATCTTGGCAGTGAAAGTAAATATGGTTGCGTGCACTGTACATGGTCAAGGGTGATTTACTCGAGACGTCAAGTATGTAGAAACACATTAAAAGGGAGTGTTATGTCTGGAATGTACTTCAAAATAGCCCGAGGAGGCCTAAAGCAACTATAATTTGTTTTAAACTCAGTATGTGGGCTGCCCGACTTGTCTTTAAACTCTGTAGAGGAGCCCAAACTTTCCCTCCTATTAACAACAATGGTCAAGGATTTTTGGGGTCACGTCACTGCTCAGGCCTTGAGGGGAGACATGACCCTACCTGTCAACTGACCCAAGATAATGACCGGGAATAAAACCTGCTTTGACGGGTGTGTTAACAGCCTGTAAATGTTGAAATTATCAAGCATTTATTGTGCAAATCCTGTGGACCGCTGAAGTTGGTCTGCTTCTTTAGGTCAATTACAAAGCAACAGGGGTCATTATTCTCTCAACTTCATTCTAGAAATCACTGTAGCTGCCACATTATTTTACCCTGTGGCCTGGGATCCAATCAGGAGGCCCGACACAGACTTTGTGGATGCCAAGGCGCAAGGGGAGCTGGGGGACATGTCTTCGAGCTGCTGGCCAGACAATTTTGAGATGTAATTTTAAGATGGCCTGCTTCAAATCCCATCCAAAATTCAGCAATAAGGTAACATACCAGGTGTGGACAAAATGGCGCTCTTAAAATTTGGTACAGGCTTCAGAATCCTGACAACTCTAAGAAGATATTCAATTTTTACAGAAACCATGTTTTTGAAGGCATTACTTATCTAATGTGGTTTATTCCCCATTGATCCTCCTAAAATTCCCTATCCCTCATGCCAATATTGTTGAGATTAGAAAAGCTGCACTTTTGCCTCAATAATCTTCGGATTTCTTGACCCATCATACTTAAAGTGTCAGAAAACCTAAGGCAATTTTTTTTTAATGAGTACATTGAGAACTTTTTCCATCATATTTCTGATATGTTGTTTTCTTTGTCAGTTTTGAATGCATCTGTATTTATGAATTGAGAAAGTGGCCTTATTGTGTTTTTCTACCACCATGTGACCAGTACTGAGTACAGTGCTGCCCGTGCCTAGTGTCAAATATTCAAGGGGCAATTTACAATGGCATTTATGAGTACATAATGGAGTACTCCTGCAGGACTACTTTACATACTCCTAAGTAGGTTTACTGGAATTATGCAGCAGAAGAGGGCCAAATCACATGGCACGGTTGAGGAAATTATGTGGCAAGAAAAGGCAAAGTATACGGCGTAATGCGTCACATTTTATGATCGCATTATTTTGTCATTTTTACACTGGTTACCACTTCCTGGGCATTGGTTGTACCTGTTCAACACCCAAATATAGCAATAAGCAACAGAAAGATGACCAGTCAAGCTTTGAAAAGAGCCTTCCACCGTGCGGCAACACGTGTTGCTACGTTTTTAGTAACTTTTGAACAGTTTGAGCTAGAAACACGTTTTGTTTTGTTAAAATCTGCAGATTGTTGCTTACAAGGCCCGTTTTTTATTAATAATTGTCTGTATTCCAGACTATGGAGTACTATTTCATGTACTTATAAATACCTATTTGAACTGGCCCACTGTGATCTGGTGAAAATGGCTAGTGTCTCAGAAACGACATCTATTTTACGTCCACATCTAATGGTTTCCAATAAGATCATGGATATTTTTTTGGGCCAATTTGGATGTTTTGTCCATGCGTCTTCTTTCAGCTTCTTTGTGAGAAGGAAAGGATCCATTTATTTCACGGTCTCAAATTTAGACTTTTCAAATTAACAAATTTGTTGCATGACACAGAGATATAGGCTCTTGAAAGCACTAATGTGAGTGTTCCGGTATGGTCACATTAGAATATTCTTATTCCAGCGCCTTCTTTATGAAAGTGAAAATTTTCTCCCAGAATCTTTTAACTTTGGGGCAGTAGAAGATGAGGTATGCTAGATTTCCCTTTTCTTCGGGGACACCCAAGCATAAACACCACTTACCTCTATCATTGTTAACTGCAGCCAGTTTGGGCTGATACCCTGTAACTGTAACGCGATGCTAACTATATGTGTAAAAAATTCTAATAAAAAACTTTGAAGTAAAAAAAAAAAGAATATTCTTATTGGAATATCCTGTTTCCACCCAGTTGTCTCTGCCATTACATGCAATGTGTTTGTGAGAAGAGCTGCTAATGCGTGGGACAAGGAGATGGGCTCTGGTGTCCAACTTGCAGATGTAGCGTTAAGAAGACCTGGGTTAGAATCCCAGCTTCCGCCCTTGAACAAATTGTGTGATTTAAGTGAAGACACATATGGTCAGGTATTGCTGAGTCCCAGCCCCTTAACCTATTACCAGACCTGCATCCCTCCATAGACGCGTCGTCCCCTAGTCAGGCCGCCTTGGCATATGTTCCCTTTGCGTCAGTGCCCTTATCACTGTTGTAAATTACACAAGAGCATTCATTTATGTACACTGATGTGTCATCCTTTCCGCTCCACTTTTGCTTGTGGCAAAGAAGTGTCATTTTAATATATAGAAATTATTAATTTGATGAGTTTTGGACCCCGAGGCCTGGGTTGTTCTTATCCCCACTTCAGTGCAACATCAACACCGTGTGACTAAGAGCAAACCACGTCAATGCCCGGTGCTTGAAACTGTGTATACCGGTAAGGACATGAAATAAATATATGCGGCTATGTAATGTAAAAACAAAAATGAGTAATATAAAAAACACGTTTAGTTCGCGCTCCCATGTAATCACACGTCCCGGTTTCTAAGCCAGACCCACTCTGCACACTGCTCTTTGTTTGAAGTGCTGATGTCACAGGTAAACACCCTGCTATGAAGCCCTCTGCTGCTGCGAGTCGGATCTGCGCTAGACCAAAAGAGCTAAATAAATAATGCATTAAACGTCTGTGTGTTCATGCATTTTGCTGCAAAAATCCCGGAGGGACCTACGCAACCATTTAGTCTTTTAATGTAGATAGCGCCAGTAGCTCCCAGGGCCAGCGAGGCTACCATGCTGTGGCAGAAATCTATCAACAATAACTTTGTTATTAATAACAATTTTGCCTCACAACTCCGATTATCAAAGCCTTGGAAACACAGAATTGCCTCGGAAATGTCCCTGGGAAAAAGAACAATACACAAGGCAGCTCTTCACTTTTAACTGTAAAACGATGACGTCATTTCAAAGCTGGCGTCGTTGTACGTCGCTGTGAAGAAACAATGGCCTCCCCTAACAAAGACGTGGGGCTGTGACAGTCCCTCTGACGCAGGAGCGTTTGTGGACAGGGGCGTTCAGGCGCGCGCTTTCCCAGGGCACCTGACGGAGTTTAACCACCACGGGGCCGGCCTCGCGGGGCCTCCGCGGACTCTGTTGACACGCCCGTTCCCCGTTTCCATATGTACCGCCGCTGCTGAACAAGGATACCTGAGAGCTACTGCGTGCACGTCACACCTCCGGGTGCGGACACTGTGCTGCCGAGCCAAGAATACACTGGCCTAGATACCTCTATACCTGTGCCGGTAATAGGGTGTGGCTTAGAGCTCCAACAGATTATAGGTTTTCGTGCACAGTTGGATAACAAGCATTGGCAAAGCCAATAGGTCTCACCTACGCAATATGCTTTGCACTGGCATAGCTAGGCCTTAGGACGCCCGTGGCGGCCACTGCATCTGCCGCCAGCGGCCTAATCGAAGAGCGAGCGAGATGCTGGCACTTCATGTGGAAGTGTCGGCCGCATGTAAGAACGGGGACTTGGGGGGGCTTAATGCCGATTCTTACAGCCGCAAGTAAGTGAGGGGGAAGGGGGGGCCGACCGCCGCCCCAAAACCGATGCCGCCGGGCGGTCGGCCTCCCCACCCCCACCCCCTCACCCTAGTTACACCACTGATGCTTTGGCCATATTGTACACCAGCGTGGCTGCTGTTCAGCATGGCTAAAAGTTAGTGGCGTAAATGAGAGTGGATGGAGTGTTGTGTAATAGAGGGAGTCTTATGGAGTGGCATAGAGAGTCGTGGAGTGGCGTAGAGTTAAGTGGCAACAGTGCCAGTGTAGAGTAGCATAAAATGGAGTAGCATATAGGGTCGTGAAGTGGAGTAGAGTATCGGGGAGTGTCGTGGAATCAAGTGTCAGAGTGGAGGTCCATAGAGTGGATTAGACTGTCAGAGTGGAGTGGAGTGGTGTGGAGCACAGTGGGGTGGCGTAGATGGTGCTGCATAAAGTGGAGTAGAGTAGAAAGGCGTAGAGTAGAGTTGATTATTGTACAGTGGGGGGCATAGAGTGGAGTAGAGAGTTGTAGAGTGGAGTGGCGTACTATCGAGTAGAGTATCTTAGTGGTGAGGAGTAGAGTGGCACAGAGCGGCATACAGTGGAATAGTAGAGTGGAGTAGTGTGTCGTTGAATAGAGTGGACTAAAGTGGCATAGAGGGAGTTGCAATCAGCATCGTAGAGTGGAGAAGTGTTGTAGAGTGGAGTGGCATAGAGTGGAGTAGAGTTTAATGTAGCAGAGCATCATAGAGTGGAGTACCGCAGAGTGTTATAGAGTGGAGTGTTGTAGAATGGAGTAGAGTGGCCTAGAGTGGAGTGGCATAAAGTACTGGTGCAGAGTAGACTGGTTTAGATTGCTGTGATGTAGAGTGGAGTGGAGTGGAGTGGAGTAGAGTAGAGTGGAGTGTCGCACAGTAGATTGCAGTAGCGTAGAGCACAATGGTGTAGAGTGGAGTGGTGCATAGTGGTGTAGTGTACAGTGGTATAGAGTGAAGTGTAGTATAGTGCAGTGGTATGGAGTAGATTGTTTCAGAGTAGAGTGAAGTGGCGTACAATGGAGTGGTGCAGGGTAGAGTCCAGGAGAGTGGAGTGATGCAGAGTAGAGTGATGGCAAGTTGAAGGGTGTAGAGAGCATTGGTGTAGTGCAGTTGAGTGGTGTAGAGTAGCGTGCAATGGCAGAATGCAGTGGTGCAGAGTAGAGTGGCAGGGAGGGCAATCTGGAAGAGTGCAGTGGTGCAGAGATCAGTGGTGTAGAGAGCAATGGCATAGAGTACAGTGGTGCAGAGTAGAAAAAAGCATAGAGTGCAGTGACATAGGGCGCAATGGTGTAGAGTGCAGTGGTGTAGAGTAGAGTGGTGCAGTGGCATAGAGTAGCGTGGTGTAGAGTGGCAGAGAGTGCAGTGCTGCAGAGTAGACTGGTGTTGAGTGTACTGGTGTATGGTAAGAGTGCATCTGCATAGAGTATAATAGTGTTGAGTACAGAGGCTTAGTGTTGCAGAGTATAGTATAGGGGCATGGAGTGCATTGATGCTGAGTAGATTGGTGTAGAGTGCAATGGCCTAGAGTACATTGGTTTTGAGTAAAGTGGTGCAGACAGCATTGACAGAGTGCAGTGGTTAGAGTAGAGATCAGTGGTTTAGAGTACAGTGGTGCAGAGTAAAGTAACATAGCGCCACATGGACTGGTGCAGCGCAGAGTGCAGTGAAGTGGCACAAGTGGAGTGGCGTAGAGTAGATTGTTTCAGAGTAGAGTGAAGTGGCACAGAGTGGAGTGGTGCAAGAGAGAGTGGGGTGGTGAAGTGTAGAGTGCCCTGGCATACAGTGCAGTGGTGCAGAGTAGATTACAGTGGAGTGGTACAGAGTACAGTGCAGTGGTGTGGCTCACTGGTTAGAGGCGGCAGACCCGGAAGCAGAGAACGGCCCGGGACCAGGGTTCAATTCCCGACGCGGCAGGGTCGTGGACCAGGGTCAGCGGACTCGATAATTCTCGCCTCGGTGCCTACTCTAACCAGGGATCACACTCGGCAACTCTGGGCATTAAGCTTGCCTCATCTCTACAACGGCCCCCCACAGACGCGGGGATGCCTGGTTTCACCTTGGAGATACCCAGAAGGAACCATCTCACAGGGAAAGCCAGGACATGTTCCCCAGCGGTCTATAGCGCAGAGATACTCCTTCGGGAGTCGATTCTAGCGCGTTAGAAACCCACAAATAAATTAAATTAAACTTGTCCACAAGCATATATTGCCTGTGTACATAAACATGCATGACCTGTGTCTACAAACCTGCATGGCCTGTGTGCACAGACCTGTCTGGTGTGTGCTGACAAGCACACATTACCTATCTCCACAAGCTTACATGCCCTGTGTCTACTATCGTGCATGGCCTGTGTTAGTGCTTAATTTGTAAAAAAAACATATGTGCCAGGCCCCTTCTCATGAGGCCACTGCAGCTTGCACCACCCACTGCTCCTGACAGCACTTCCAATGCTAGTACCAACACAAGTACTCCTACAAGTGTCACAATTCGGATTATTTCGGGGCACCCAAAGCTATAAAAATAGCCTTGGTGGCAGATATTTTTAAATGTTTAATGTATATTGCATTAAACAGTCTGTTGGTGTGCTCACATCAAAATTATAGAAAAAGCACCACCAAATGCTGAGCTTTTATGCGTGCTGGAGCTGAGAATTAAGTGCCGGTGCCGAGCACCAGCAAACACCAGCTCAAATTAAGCATTGGACTGTGTACACTAGCGTGCACACTCTGTGTCCACAAACATGCATAGCCTCCCTCCACAAGCTTGCATTATCTGTGTCCACAAACGTGCCCAACCTGCATCTGCAAGCATTAATGGCCTGTCCCCCACTATTGTGCATGGCAAGTACTTACAGCAGTACTTGACAGCAAAAGTAGTTGCAATGCCAGCTCATACCCATGAAGCTAACTGTAGGACTGAGTAGCTGTCATCACCTGCTGCAAGGCTTGGGTAGTGTGGTTTTACACAAGTAAAGTTAGACATCATGACACAATCGCTGCAAACGTGAGTACATACAAGAGACACACATAAGCCTGTACTTATAAACGTACATAGCTTGTCGCTTGGTGGTCCACTTTCTTGAAAAGAACTAACCATTGCACTAACTGGCACTCTGACCACTTTGTGGTTGCAGAGTGAAGGCCCCCCCTGCAGATTGTGAAGAAGGGCCCGTAGTCTTCAATATCTCCCTGATTTCCATTGACCATGGCTGAATGGGGGTCCACTAAAGGGCTGGGGAGCCCCTGAATGGTTATGTTATGTTTTGTTAATAAAATTTATTGAGTGCACGAATAACTGGAGGTGTCTTGGCGCTAGGACTGCGGTTAGCCCAGGGAGGGGCATCTAGTGCTGAAATAGCCAAGTTTTTAGCCCTTTCATAAAGGAGGTAAGTGAGCATGCACTTCTGAAATCCATTTGAAGCGTGTTCCATAGTTTTGCTGTTCCATACGAGAGGCTTTGGCCTCCCTCGCTTGAGGTCCGGATCCTCCGAACCTTCATAAGTCTGGCACCTGTGGAACGTAGTTTTCTGGCCGGTTCGTACCAGGAGAAGAGGTTTCTAACAAATATTGGTCCAGTGTTGTTCAGAGCCTTGTATGCTAGGCATAACAACTTGAATTTAATACGATGCGCCACCGGAAGCCAGTGGAGTCTTTGAATTTCCTTAGCTACTGATTCGTGCTTAGGGACATTCAGTAGAAGTCTAGCGGCTGCACTTTGTACTGTCTGAAACTTTTTTTGGTATTGTTTCTGCATATTCAGGTAGAGTCCATGCAGTAGTCTAGTTTTGACTGTATTAGTGTAGTTACAACCCTCCTTCTAGAGTAGACGGGGATATACGGTAGAATCTTCTTCAGTTTCTAAATCAGAAAATGGGAGGAGTACACAATAGCATAGGTCTGCTGAGATAAGATTAGTTTGTTATCCCCCACCCTCGCCACATGGGCTGCGGGGGCTCGCATTACAGTGATCAGATTGGGAGAAGTGGTATATGTTCTGGTAGTTACTTTTAGGACATGCTACAACTCATCACCCATACAAAATGCACTGTTCTGTAATTATATTCAGATAGCACTTGTAAAAAATAATAATAATGAAATCTGTATTTGTAAAGCATGAACTACTCACCCATGGGGCTCTTAAGGCGCTGGGGGCCGTCATGGAAATTAAGTGAGCTATTGCCCAGAGTCACATGGTGCTGAGCTGAGCTGAGCTGGGAATCGAACCATGAACCCTGTGCTCCGAAGTCAGATGCCCTGGCCGCTGCACCACACCTCTCCACTTCCTACCTACGACCACCCTAGGCACCAGGTTATAAGGGCTAATCATTAAAGACAAGTGCTCAAGGGTTGGGCCAGACCTACACTGTTTGCTGACTGAACCAATGCGAGGCTCATGTGTCGCCAGGGCCTTTCTTTAAGAAAGACAAGTTGTGAAGGAGTGATCATCATTTGTAATGGGGACACAGATGGGGAGTCAGTGACATATGGTCACACCCTTTGTACTCAAGCATTCTAACAGTCAGAGCAGAATACTTTTGAAATGCACTAAACAAGTGAATTTGTTTAGTTTTAAACTGTCACGGACTCATTCATGAGGTGTACTCTCAATACGTGGAAAATGTGCACGTGATTTACACTAGTATAATAACAAATGTTCTTTTCACGTTTCCATGCGGGGTTAACTTGTTTATTTTTTATAGTGATGGAATAAGAGGCCTCTTCAGGGCACCCATAAAGACAAAATGAGGCAATAAAACTCTTAGGCATTGAGTCACTTTACCTGTGCTAATTTTGCCCTCTCCTGTTTTTATTAGGGCTTGGCCCTTGCTTTTAGGGTTCAAGAGAAAGCAAGCTTGGGCGTCCAGCACTGGCGGGTTGGCGCTATGCATAATTATAACCAGTGCTTTAAATGGAAAAAAATAAGTGCAGGTACTCATTAAAATGAGCTACAGGTGTAATGAGGGGGCGGGGCTAAGCGCAAGACATGATGAAACTTAACCCGTCGGCCAATGGTCGACGCGACCGCGCCTGTTTTTTAAAACGGCCGCACTGCCGCAAAAAAGCGGAAGCAGCCAACGGGTTAACAACTGCTATATTACTTGCGGCACACAACAAAACACATGAGAACTGTGTTTATATAAACAATCCAGTTTAACTCATTACAAAAAATGAAAAAGAAATGAGATATGTTAACATGTCTATTTTTTTGCAATAGTTGCACCTTCTTAATGTCATACTGTTAATTGCTGTTATTTGGCACAATACTTTATATTTTTGAGCATGCGAGTAAAAGAAACTGAAAAATACTACCACGCCGCGCCAAAGCTCTTATGACACCAAGCAAATGAAGCAACTCATCATGACCCTCCCCAGAAGATATGTCTTGTCTCTTCCATCAATCTATCCATTCAACCTTTCACCCTCCCCTTCACACCTCGCTCGCATGCCCCTCTCTCTATCTCACACCTAAATGTACTCTCTCTTCAATCCTCTCTTTCTCGTGTTTACTCTGTATCTCTCGGTAGCCTCTGTAGCTGACGTTGTCACCCTTGCGTCCCTCCAAGCTGCTTCTCTTTCTGTCTTTCCCTGGCACCCCTCCCCTCCTGTTTCACGCACACCAGGAGCCCTTCTCTGTTTCTTCCACATCTCTTTCGTTTTCATTTACACATCGGATTCTTTACCTGATTTGCGCTCCTTCGCTGTCCACCCTCTCTCACCTCTCTGCTCGCCTGAACGGACCCTGCTCCATCAAGCACATCACGGCGTGATGGCGAGCACCCGGACAATATTCAAAGGAGCCCTGCTGAATAGCTCAGCTGGAGCTCAGATCGGCGAGACAGAAGCGGCGCCTTGGCTGCCAGAGACTCGTTCAACTCCTGCTCCCCAGCACAGCCAGTGAGCCTACCTTTTTCATGAGTACCGGTACTCTCAAGGGCAGAAGAGAAGTGCCGGTACTCAGAGCGTTAATTGTAAGAAGTGCCAGTACTCAGTACCGGTGAGTACCGGCCCATTTAAAGCACTGAATAAAACAGACTGATGATTAAATGAATGATTGGTTAAAAGAGTTCTTAAGTTCATTAACCCCATTGCTGCTGGTGACGTCCAACGGATGTCGCGTGCACTACCTTGGTAGTGCTGCGCACGTCTATCGGACGTCGCGGTCCCTCCCGTGCAATAGAACGTTCTGCACTAGCGCGGAACGTTCAGCGCAGGTAACGGGTTAAACACTGTAATCGAAAACTGGTATCACTGAGGACACAAAGAAGAAATAGACAACAAGCATTGAAAATGCAATAGGTCTCGCAATAGAAGAGTTTAACTTTTTTCGTTTTGCAAATGGATGAGTGGCGTTGCGTGGATGAGTGGCGTTGCGTGGATGAGTGGCGTTGCATGGATGAGTGGCGTGTGAGAGTGGCGTTGCGTGTGTGCCCCCTGTTCCTGCCTGTGTGAGATGCGCCCCCTGTTGTTCCTGTCTGTGAGATGCTCCCTCTGTTGCTCCTGTCTGTGTGAGAAGCATCCTCTGTTCCTGTCTGTGTGAGATGTGGCCACTGTTGGTCCTGTCAAGTGTGGGAATGAGTGAGAGAAAAGAGAGCAAGAGGAAAAAGAATAAAGGTGATAGAGAGTGAATGAAGGGGAGTCAAAGAGAGAGAGAAATAAGGGGAGATAGAGTAAATGAAGGGAAGGGAAGGGAAGGGAAGGGAAGGGAAGGGAAGGAGAGAGAGAGAGAGAGAGAGAGAGTAAATGAAGGGAAGGGAAGGGAAGGGAAGGAGAGAGAGAGAGAGAGAGAGAGAGAGAGAGAGAGAAACAAAAAACACAAGTGATAAAAAAAAGTAAGCCATGCACGAGTGATTAACGAATGCTGATATTTTTAAGCCCACAGCACATGTTACTTTGCCTAATGGGAGAATATAAGAAATTGACAGAGTGCGCAAACCACAGAGTTAATGGCCAATAAAAATAAATCCAAGAGCGAGCCGTGCACGAGTGAATAAGTACTGCTGATATTTTTAAGCACACATCTAATGGTACTTTGCCCAGTGGTAGAATAAAAAACAAATTGACAGAGTGTGCAAACCACAGTGTCAATGGGCAATAAGAAAGCAGGAGCAAAACTCCGAACTGTACTCTATTACCTGTCAGCCTCCTAAACACGATGTTTTGTGCGCAAATGATTCTGGAGGGATGTATGGTAATTAGCATTTCCTGTTCACGGCTGGGGCAAAAATTCCTTTAGATGATCGATTCTTGCTCTACACATTTTCTTCTCATTTAATACCTTAAAAAAAAGAGAGAGAAGTCCACTGTGTCGTAGCCCATCACCCCCGAAAAAATGAACAGCAAACAATAACTACCAGATGGGAGAATTAATATATTCGTCCAGGCCACAAGCAGCAAGGAATCCAGGCGCCTGAGCTGAGTGTGCACCACGTATGTTCCTCGCTTGCATCACCCACCAGAAGGATTTCACAAGTGCTGCAAAACCAGTAGGCATAGAAACAAATGGAGAGGGAGGGGGTGGGCTGCCTACTGATGCGTGTGGCAAGAGATGGAGAGTGAGAGCAATTAGGGGGGAGGAGAAGTGAGGCCAGAGCGAGGCTGATGCCTTTGATGATGGAATGCGAGCTCCCAGAAGCTGTGCCAATGGAATTAACGTCTAGACTAATGGTACATCAGTACAACTGTAACAAGCGCTATTTAAAATGGAATTCTTTTTAATAAGGCAGAGTTATGTACGTAGCACATACATAATGTTTAGCAACTATTCTGTCTGCATCAAGAACGGATGGTGGGGCAGACGTAACGTAGAGTTACTTGTGCATGTGCTTAAACTGGTGGTTTCTTTTATCCTCTCCTGATTTGTCAAAAGTAACCTGAAGCAGCTGACAACTCCCTGCGGCGCTGTCAGAGGAAATGCAGTCGCATCACATACCGGCGAACAGTCTGTGTACTTAGCAGGCAGTGTTGTGGGAGGAGTTGCAGAGGTGGGTGATGGTGCGGCGCTAGGCTAACTGTAGTGGCTAGAAGAACAAGCTGCGAACAAAGCATCCGAAAGCAGCCTAAAGGGGAGAAAGGAGGGGTGAGTGTAAGCCGAGGTCACACGGCGGGCAGGGGAGGGGGCGGAGCGGGGAGAGCGAGAGCGGCATGTGGGTGTGAAGAAGCCGGGCCTTTGAAGTGAAGCTAAGCTTCACTTCAAAGGTGTCGGAGGAATGCGGGCGGCTGTGCACGCGCTTTTAAGCTCAATGCACATGCGCATTGAGCTTAAAAGTCACGGGCACTGCAAGGAATCGCCACGATTCCTTGCTTGTTAGTTAAAGCGTGGTTAGGCCGCAATAGGCTCGCAAGCTCGATGCGCATGCGCATCGACAGGCGAGACCTAAAAATGAAAGGAAAACTGTAGACATAAATCTTCTAATAGTTGTATCAGTAGATCCACGCTGTAATACAATGTATACATGCTGTAAAATGTATACCGCTCTAATGGATAATAAAGAAATGTTAAAAAACAAAAAAACGTAGACAAGCCTTCACATTGTGGCTGTAAGCAAATCTTCAATAAAGCATTATTGGCAAGCATGTTAACATAAAAAAAACGAAGACATTATTTGTTCTCGAGTTAGGGATAGTTCTCTAGTTAGGGGTAGTTCTTTCACTCCAGGGTCTTTTGCATGAACCACCATGCATGTAAGTAAGGGCTTGCTGCAGGCTAGGGTGTAAAGGAGGGCCCTTCAGCCCCATAGTATGGGGAGCCCCCTGGGGTGTCTTCTTTTGGAGGGGGCCTGGGACCCCTCACCCTTTAAGCCATGCCATTGTCTGCCTTGCAAAATGCGTGCAAGGTCAGGGAATAAGAAATAGTTAAACACTCCAGAAAGCCACTCTGCTTTACCAAGCAGGCCCCTGTAGTGTATGGCAGGGGGCAACAGTTTAGGGGGCCCACAGTGAGCCCATTCTGCAGAGGGGGCATCAGTATGCGTTTCGCCTCTGGCTGTGGGCCACGCTTGTAATCTAGCATCCCCATGGAACTGCTACTATGAATATTTTTTGCGTCAAGCTCTAAAACTGATAATCGTTGACAAAAATGTGTCACATCTTTTACTGGCAAATCATCACTTCTGTGAAGTACCATTTTAAATACAGAAAAACCTGCTCTACTTACGAGCGATCTAAGAAAGGGAAATAAACGTAATTTCCCCGTTTATGCTCCATTTATGCTCCATTTATGAAGGGAGCAAAATGAGAGGAGTTGGCCTAACGGCTAGGGCGGTCCACCTCGAATCTGAGCAACGGGGTTCGGATCTTGGCAACGACACTGAACAACCTGTGATTCTGGACACATCATTTAATCTCCCCGTGCCTAACAAGTCCTCATGTAACGCAACTGGTGCTATGTAAAGCGCTCGGATACCCGATGCCTTCGGGTCAAGTTCGCGATATATAAAACTCCGTCAAATAAACATTTTTTTTTTGCTTCAAGCATAGTTTTATGTTTCACATTTTAAAGGTACAGAAAAATATTGTATGTGCAAAGAAAAATAGAGCAACATCGGTCTTCGTCTTCTGCATCCTTTGTTCTGGAGAACCAACCCTCGCTGCTCGGTGCCCACATTGCAAAGATCATGTGTTTCTTCTTTGCACCTGTGCAAAGTGTATGTATTCTGACCCCTCACCAGTTAATGTTTTTATTAAACGCTCTCCTAGTAACAGCATGAGTTCCCTAAAGACACCCAGTGCCATCAATGTGAACTATGACCACGCCATATCCAAGGCAAGGGCACGCCAAACTGCACAACTATTTATACAACATACACTTTATATGGAGCAAGGGACATGGTGCAGGCGCAGAAATGTGCACTTTAAACCATCACCCATTTCCTTTTTTTAACGGTTGCCAGGAAAGGCTGCCAATAATACCTGCTTCGAGGCATACTCAAAAATGTTTAGCAATCATAAACTTGTCTTGTCCTGTTTAGGATTCTGCAGCGTGACGCCTGTGAAAGTCACTGAAAGTAATGTTATCTTTCCTGGATTTTAGATAGTGTGTTGCATACAGTTTCCACGCCTCTTGGTGCTTTGGCTGTGTTTGAAGTGTGGGTGACTTTTGGTTATTCACAGCGAATAGTTCTTGTGAGCTGTCGTTTTCTGTTCCTGGGAGGAGAAATGTCCTGTCCATTAGAGGAGGAATTCACTCTTGCTTTTGAGGAGTCAATCCCTGCGAGGAGTCATTCCCAGCGTAGAATCATCCCTTGTCCTTTTGAGAAACTATTTCCTGTTCTGGGTAGGAACAATTCCATTTGCCAATATAGTTATTCTCAAGGCCTTAAGCACAACCATCTTTATGATGTGGGTGTCACTGTTGTGGTCTCTATGAGAAAGGGGTGGGGAGATTACCAGTTGTCCCAGACTACTCTTTATCTCCCCCCCCCAAACACAAATGCTGACGATGAGACTCTTATATTCCTGCATTTTAGGATGTACATACTAAGGTTCTGGCGTGAATACACAATTTTTGCAAACATTTGTTTGCTCTGTTGCAAAAATAACATATGCCATGTCCACCTAGAAGTGTATTCTTCTCAATTAGAATTAATACAAATTTGAAGTTTGGCTTATACTTGCTAAAAGAGTTTTTTTTTGTACCTAGTTCATTTGGCTGCCCATTCCAGAGCCGACCTCTGCGAGAACTCAGTCATCAACCTTTCATGGTCTAAAATGTGTAAGACCACTTCCATAGCATGTTGTCACTGCAGTGAAGATCCTCTGGTGGCTGACATGTACACTTTTATGGTAGGGATTGTGGGGCAATTACATGATTCCTTCGATGAGTAACGAAAGTGGGGCATAATCTAGTGTTTTAGACCTTTTGTAACTGAGAAATCCCACTCTCTGCCATACCACAATGAATGCCATTCACTTTATCGAATACCACAGATTACCATCCATCTGGAAATGGCAGAAATCTTACATTGAGCCATGTCAGGCAAGAGTTGCTGTGCCCATCCTGGTAATTCCTTTGCATTCTAGCATTGGAAATGTTGTTTGGCACAAAAATTGCTGGAGGTCTTTGGATACCAGAATAAAAACAAAGAAAATGATCAGCTGCTTATCCCTGATCAGGGAAAACTTGACATTGGTAGGGTAGGAAATGTTTAATGTTGAAAGCAGATACACCAAACCGTTGTATATGCCTTCCACCTCTCCTTTTGATCATTACACTGTTCACTGCCCATTTTTTCTCTCATGATGCAGAATCTTGTCTTTGTTCACTTATCTAAGGTGATTCATCAATTCAGATATGTGATAGGACATTTAGATTTTCGCAAGATCAGTTTGAATTACAAGAGATCTGTAATTAGAATGTAATAGAAATAATCCCTATTAAATAACACTTCCCACATTTGCCCTCCATGGAATTCAGAGACCTGATTCAGCCTCGTGTTTGAGGAAAGTACCTCTCCTTCACCAGTATCAGGTGCTCGCTAATTATCCTTTAGGTAAAAGGTTCACACGCAATACTCACAGAAAAATTCTTCAAGACAAACAATGACAAAAAAAGTACCCGCCCAACTCGACCAGAGGCCCTGGAGCTTTGTGGTTACACTGATTGCAGTAAACTTTCACAGGGGTTATTACTGGCTCTGCCGGCCACAGAGCCCTACGGCTGAGCCCAAAATCCCCACCGTTTTGACTCTTCTCTGTGACTGGACTAAACGTCTGAGGTCTGACATCTAAGCCTTAAATTACATATTTCTCTCTTTCAAATAAACGCTACCTTATTTGATGACGAGCTAAACGAAGGTGTGATACCGCAGACGGGAGAGGTGTTTGGAAACTGTAACTTGATGAAACCTCAAAATGCCAAGGGGAGCACTTACTTCGAGGGTCTACTATCTGGATTTATTACATAGGTGGTCTTTCAGAGTGTGAAGAGACAATTGACCAGTCGCTGCATTAGAAGGCAAAGGAGATGCCAAACATCGATTAATGAATGAATCAAGAGTAGACCCTACAAGATGGCCGCAATCACATCAAGCACATTTCAATTTCTGTGTGACAACATTGACAAGCCATTCACAGAACATATAGGGAATAGAGGCAACTTTAAACTCCTTTAATGGCATCACCACCACACAATGTAAAGTACTCTTTCTTGGAACACTGATCCTTTCCTTTTTGCCGCAGCCTTTCCTTTTTTGCCTGAGTATCTGTGTCAGATAGATGTTATTCTTGTCTTCTTTTGCAAGTTACACACACATCTATCACAATCTCCCCTCACACTTCGTGCTTTGCTTTTGTATCTATGCTTACCACACTTTTTCATATTCTTGAAATAAAATAGTGGGCTATGCTTGGTCTTTGTTGTGCATGACAAGGCCTATCAAAGCACTGTTTATTAGGTTGTTTGGCTTTCGGTTTGTGTTAGTGTGTGTGTCATTGTATTTGTGCTTACCTCGTTGGGGCTTCAGAAGCCTGCACAATTTCCCCCACATGGTGATGTCTTGGCCCTTTGCTTTCTCTATCACAACTAGGATGTGCTCATCACCATTTGCTTACTAGCATTATTGGGTGCATATTTAGTCCGATGACGACCTGGTTCCACATGATATAAAAAATATATGTTGCAACCACAACACAATATTAGCTCTATCTTCATGCGGGCAGGCGATGGTTGGCAGTTAATTGAGTCGTAGTCACGTTTCGTTTTTTGGTTAGTTGTATAATGTGGCTTCTGGCAGCCCAATATTAATATTTTCTCGTTTTTTCACTATGCACTTTGTTGTTCCATTATAAATTAGTCAACTTGGATTTAATTAGCTTCAGGGCCTACTTGCCACCTCTGTTCTTGCTTCATCCGCTCTAAAGTCCAAGAATGTTAAGCATAGCATGACCAATCGGAGTCACTATTACAGTCAGTTACTACTGATATAAGACTGCTGTGGAATCCCTCTCAGAACACAGTGCTCATTCAAAGCTCTAGCAAGTAGCAAAGGAAAACATGCTTCCGTAAGGAGTGAGAAACGTTTATGTGCTAATGGCATGGTTGACCTGTCAGCTAGTTAACATCTCTAATTATTACTCTTATGCTTGCAGCTTCTTATATGTTCTTTCGTGCCTCCTTGGTTTGTACGTAATGTGACAGATTATCACTAGTTTGAAAAAGATGGGCAGTGCAAGATGGGCAAGAGAACTATGTGGCTAAAAAGGGATGCAAAGGAGAAACACTGAGTAAGAGAGGCCCTGGGAAAAAGGAACAGCCATCTTGTTACAGCTGTACGCTCTATCACCTATATTCATTCCGGTAGTCAGACAAAATATCGAAATTAAAATATCGATATACAATAATATCGATGTTTTAATATCGATGGTATAGTATATCGATGTGCCATAATATCGACAGACAGAATATCGAGATTAAGGTATGTATGTTAGTAATATCGAAATTTTGTTGTTTAGTGTTAAGTATTTTATTATGTTGTTTATATGTTTGCTAAATATGTTTAGAAATGTATGTTTGAAAATTAGTAATTATGTTAACATTTTGCGTTTTAGTATTAGAGCGGGTTGTGGGTTTATAGGGGAATAGGGTGGGAAGTAATTTAGTAATAATTAAATAATTAATATATATTTTTAAATATTTTTTAATTAATAATTAATTTGTAATTAATTAAGACTAATTAGTTAATTACATTAATTAGATTTAATGTGGTAACATATATAATTTAGTGTAATTGTTAATTAATAATTAATTGGTAATTAATTAATGTTAATTAGTTAATTAAATTAATTAGATTTAATGTGCTAAGAAATATAATTTATTGTTATTGTTAATAATTAATTGGTAATTAATTAATGTTAATTAGTTAATTACATTAATTAGATTTATTGTGCTAATATATTTAATTTAGTGTAATTGTTAATTAATAATTAATTTGTAATTAAATAATATTAAGTAGTAAATTGAAATAATTAGAGTTAATGTGTTAATATTTTTAATTTATTAATTTTTGATATTGTTAATTAATAATTAATTGGTAATTAATAATTATTAAGTGATTAAATGATTTCATTTATTTATGTGTAGTGGGTTGTGTGTTTATAGGGGAGTAGGGTGTTATATAATTACATGTAATTAATTAAAGAGATTGTATTTATTTATTGGTATTTATTGTTAATTAATTGGTAATTAATAAGTGTTAAATAGTTCATTTATAATTACATTAATTTAATAATATTTATTGTTATTAATTGATTAATTGAAACTTTTATTAATTGTGTTTTTTTATAATGTGTAGTGTGTTGTGTGTTACAGGGGGAGTAGTGTGGGAAGTAATTTAAACCCTACGCAATCCAACGCTTTCCCTACTGTTGCACCCTCTGGAGTGGGAATAGTAATTTTTACCCCTACGCTATCCAACGCTTTCCCTACTGTTGCACCCTCTGGAGTGGGAATAGTAATTTTTACCCCTACGCTATCCTACGCTTTCCCTACTGTTGCACCGTCTGGAGTGGGAATAGTAATTTTGATCCCTACGCTATCCAACGCTTTCCCTACTGTTGCACCCTCTGGAGTAAAAATGGTAATTTTTAACCCTACGCTATCCAACGTTTTCCCTACTGTTGCACTCTCTGGAGTGGGAATAGTAATTTAAACCTCTACGCTATCCAACGCTTTCCCTACTGTTGCACCCTCTGGAGTGGGAATAGTAATTTTTACCCCTACGCTATCCAACGCTTTCCCTACTGTTGCACTCTCTGGAGTGGGAATAGTAATTTTTACCCCTACGCTATCCAACGCTTTCCCTACTGTTGCACCCTCTGGAGTGGGAATAGTAATTGTTACCCCTACGCTATCCAACGTTTTCCCTACTGTTGCACTCTCTGGAGTGGGAATAGTAATTTAAACCCCTACGCTATCCAACGCTTTCCCTACTGTTGCACCCTCTGGAGTGGGAATAGTAATTTTTACCCCTACGCTATCCAACGCTTTCCCTACTGTTGCACTCTCTGGAGTGGGAATAGTAATTGTTACCCCTACTCTATCCAACACTTTCCCTACTCTTGCACTCTCTGGAGTTGGAATAGTATTTGTTACCCCAACGCTATTCAACACTTTCCCTACTGTTGCACTCTCTGGAGTTGGAATAGTAATTGTTACCCCTACGCTATCCAACACTTTCCCTACTGTTGCACTCTCTGGAGTGGGAATAGTAATTTTTACTCATACACTATCTAAAATGTATTTAGCTTTTTTATTAGTATTATGTTGTTATTAATTGTTATTTATGTGATTATTTTATGTATATAAATGTATTAGTAATTTATTATATTTTTATTTTTTTATAAGTTATGAAAATAATTAATTTAGAGTTAATATTAATAACAAATATATTATGTATTATATATTTATTAATATTAATTTGTATTACATTATAAAATAATTTTAAATATTATGGTACATTTTTAAATATGTTTATTACATTTATAAGTATTATTTTGTTAATATTAGATTTTTATTTAATTAAAAAAACGATATTTTACAAAAAACGATATTTTTGTCATTCTATATTTTTTTTCCGATATATTTGCACTTACCTTGTTAGGGATAGGATTCCTATATTTTTGATTTCGATAATTTTGTTCCGATATTTTTTTTTTATATCGATATTTGTGATATCGATATTTTGTCAGACATTCATTCATTCCGCGTACAAAGACTGAGCTGCAATGTGGATGCTGCTAAAACAAAAAACATGGAGAGAACACAGTTCACCCATTTTAATGGGAATTATAGGACATTTCTGTGCCTTTCAAGAGTCTAACATACAATGGAAATGAAACATATAGGACAAAAAGCATAAAAAGTAAGACTCCAGACCAAAACAGAGCAAACACCCTTTATAATCAGGAGAAGGCCTGGCGACAAGAGTGAGCCAAGTTACTGTTGGCTCCCAGCAGTGCCCCAAAAATGCGCTATGACTTGTATTGATGGCAGTTATATCATTTCAAATGTGAGATTCTGGATAAAAACGACGCCATTTTTAGGTTCAAATAAAAATACTTCTTCTCCAAAAAGCAGTGGCAAAGCCAGAACTGGCATTTTGGAAGGGGAAGTGTTGGTAAATGTTGGGTGACTTTGTGTGCAATCCCTAATTAGTACTAGAAAGAAAATCTGATAATGAAGTAATCTTAAACAGATGTAGACAGCAGCAGTATAGAAGCTGAAAGGAGGGTCCTTTTGCTCAATGGACTACATTAACAGAGTGGAGTTAGACCCTCGGAGAACAGTGTTATAAAGGAGACAAAAGATGAAGTTGACGTTGTATGCGGTGAACTTAAAAGGCGTACACTGCAAAACATGACACAATGGATTCTTGCACAAAAGGGCAATATTTCCATTGCATCTTTGAGAAAACCAATGTACGCATTTCTTTACTTTGTGAAAAAAACCTGTAAACCAGCAATACGCTATCATAACTGCAAAGTAATACAAATGAGTGTGCGAAGGCAATGAATAACACTGTGCCTTTATGAAATGATAAAGCATCCAAATAGCATGTACTTCCTAAACAAAAAACCCATAAATGAGCAAGTAAAACAGTGTCATTTCACCAAAGTACATACTTCAAAGAGCACATACTGGTTCTAATTTAGCATAAGGAAAACTTGATGGCCCATGACCAAAACTGAGCCAGACTAGAAAAAGGAGCCCAAGCAACAATGTTCAAACCAGCTCCCAGTTCCAGAGACCACTACTAGAACTGGTGGGCGTTTATGGTTCAGCCACAGCAGGCCTTATAGCGGTGAAAGTCGCCCTTGAGTTTACAGTTCACTGGGACAGTCTACTAAGAATATAGCAGAGTGGCTGAATGGCCAGTCAGGCCATGCATCAAAACCTAAAGGGAGCACAACTTGGGCAATGTAACTATCCACAAAACACAAGACCATAATGTACAACCCATACAAGCCATTAAAAACTCATGTAAACTGCGAAAAACACATTAAAAGAAATGTCTGGAGGGGGCGGCCCCAAATCCAACTCTCTCATTCTCTCTCACACCCTCACTTTCTCTGAACTTCCTACTATACTGATGGCACAATTTCAACTAACCTCTTCGAGGGAGGTTAGTTGGCTTGTCTATTTTAATGGTTGCATAAACTGCAACTCAGAAACTGCCAGGCACAGGTACCACAAAAAAGGTCATGGGTACAAATAAGCAGCGATTTCAAGTCTGACATCTCAGTGATGCCGCCTAACGCACTACTAAATACTAGGTCAAAGAATTCCCATCTCTATATACCTCTTCTTCAACTTTAATTTAGTATGTGATTACTATGGCACATTGTTCGGACTTTCCCTAGGGCATGTTACAATCTTGCACTACTTAATGTAGCATTAATTAACGTTCTAGTGGTTCTATTGCTTCAGTTGGCTATCTTCTTATTACGTCTAGCGCCTAGACACCTTCAGGTATTAGCTCGCTTTTACAAATGTTATTTCATTCATTCATTATCTGGAGATAATATGTCACTCGCATTATGTGTCCCAAGTCAAAGGCAATGCAAGTAACAAGGGAAAATGTCAATTCTGTGAATAGCGCCTTCAAAAATATTAATTAACATTGTTTACACTTGATCCATGGAAGCATAAGCTACTCAGGGCCCTCATTCAAACTCTTAAGATTTGAAGAAGCTACCAAACGGTTAAGCAGCGTAGTTGGACTGTGTGGTATGGAATGATTATAGGTGATGCTGAGATGAGTTCTCAAGTATAAAAACAACAACAGGGATGTCTCATTCTGATTGGACGACAGGCCATCAATTCTATCACATGATTCAGATTTGCAGAAAGCAAACTTTTACTTCAGTAAGTGCCCCCTGTCTGAGGGAGCTGATTGGCCAGCACACCACACTTTCAATTGCATGTTCTAACCTCTATACAGAGTTTGGAAAGCAAGTCTTTCCAATTACAGGAAAGTGAGACAGTACCAGGAATTTAAAAGCAAAACATGTTTTGTCAATTACAGTACAAGAGGAAATCAGTTTTAAAGTGTCCGTGAAAAGACCTGTCAACAGATTAAACAATTCATTGGCACTGCACGGAAATTATATTAATGTTAATTTTTGTGTTTTAATTCTCTACGATTCAAAGATAAAATTATTACATTCCCATATTTCTGGACTGGTTCCAGCTTTACTGTGGTTTGTTTTCCCAGAAATCGTTCTGCTAAAATGCAATGGGAGTGTAGGCCATGGCGCTTGTTTCAGTTGGGAACAGGCCAAAAGGCGACTAAGAAATGGGTGGGACTTTCAAATCCTCAGAGAAGTATTCACATTCCTACAGAAGCCGAACCAGTGGGTCGGCAGGACCGGGCATTCAAATCCGTTGTGAGAATAAACACGAATCTGACATTTGAGGAAGCAGAGCTCCCAAACGCCCCTGGTCCAAGCTGAGGAGCTCATCTAGGTACGTTTTTGTTGTACTGAATTCTGGGTTTTGTAGTCCTGATTTTATAATGGAATAAGCAGCACTAGAAGTCCCGGGGTGCAAAGCAAAAACTGGAACTGGGTGATCTAGTCACAGATTGACTTGGTAAACTTGAGAGCTTTGAGGACGTTTCTCTCAATTGACTTTAATTTAATAGAATTTTTTCAGTCCATGGTTCATGCCACAGTGGTGAGGGTTCTGAGGGACCTGGGTTCCACGTTCTAAACTCACATATAACATTTCTCACATTAAAGCTTTCATAAAATAGCACGATTGCCATGTCGATTTCTCCACGTTGTGCGAAAATATAACTACCACTTCACTTTACATGTTATTACATTACACAATCTAATAAACAAAGGTTAACACGACAAAGGGTTATATGTGGGTGCAAAGTACCCATGATTATAATGCACCCCTACAAATGGAAAAGCAAAATCGCGCTCCATCAGTTTGTAGGATTGAAACTTTTTTTTTACAGACCCTGGAGTGCATCTTATCAATTGTTATGGCTCTCCAAAGGATGAAATGCAGAGCAAGAGCCCCCAATTGCTAGGACATTCAATCTTCACTTTGCCCCTAACATTAATAAAGTAGATGCATTAACCCCTCGAGCTCTCATTTTCTTTTATGGAAATTGGTATTTTTAGAAAGCAGTGTAAATCCCGGTTAAGCAAAGCCTATCCCATTTCAAAGCTGTCCTCCTGTGCCCTCGGTATTTGTGGTCCGTCTTCTATGTCTAGGTTGAAACACGTGTACCCGAGCAGAGTCTACGTATAATTGTGCTGTGTTGGGGAACAGGCAGTATCGCTGGGCATGACAAGCAGATACAAATCATCTGTGGCCACCCATGTTCCGGAGTCGCAGACAGGAAATGGCTACGTCTCGTGTGCAATATCCCTTGTGTCAGCAAATATTTAACAAGGACCCCCTGAGTATATGGAAATGCAGTTCCTAGACCAGGGAAAAACAAATGAATGATATGTATCAATCTAGGCAACAAACATAATAAAAATAGGAAGGGACTGAGCTACAACATTGGTTTTTGTTAAAAAGAGTACAATTTTATTCAGAGTTTATCAAGACACATAATTTCAAGTTACAAATTCATTATCTGCAATTAGCAAATATGACACAATAAAATAGAAATACAAAACATCATTAAAAAAGAAGAAAAATCCAATTGTATATATGGATGTACATAAAATAGAAACAAAGTAAAAAGAGAATGTGTCAAATTAAATCTCTACGCGCGTTTCGGCGAACCAGCGCCTTCTTCTGGAGCAGCCACGATAATTTCTAAAAAGAGAAAATACCATACAGGGAAAATTATACATAATATCGTATATATTCTTTAAATCCTAGTTTTTAATACATAAAAAAACTCTAATTTCTAATGTTCTAACAGTAGTCTCAGTCTTTCCATTTTATAATGACATAACATGTTGACATTTCAACATTTCTTTTATAAATTTCATTTCCTTGCCTTGCTGGTAGTCACAGAATTGTATTGCATTATTGGGGTTCAAAACAATATATACAGACCCAGATAAATGGTTTTGGTTGGCGGATATTAAGATGGAGTCATTCAGTTCTAGCTATAACCTTTAGTCACAGGAAATGATATATTGTATAGAAGTAGTGATTCCAAGGATTGGAAATAAGAAACTTTGAGAAAGGGTAGGTAATTTAAAGTTCCTAATATAGATCCCTCAATTGCGGGCCACTTATATAAAGATAGGAAATTATACACATGGGGCTTGGATTAATAAAAGTTGTAAGTGAAAGGTTTATACTTTCCTATTATCTGGCCATGAGGGGACCCATAGGTTTATTTAAATGCGTTTATTCAATGCGTAGGATCACTTACTTAAAAAATGAAGTATACTACGTATAGCACGAAGAATGAATCTGGTTCATAAGCGAGAAAAATATCCTTTCTTGATTTCTGATGATAGTACTATAGGCCAAAAGAAACAATAAAGGGGCAAGGTAATATAATGACTAGGTCCATGGTTATTATTTCAAAATAAAGATTTTAAATGAAGTTATTGCTGTCAGATGGTTTCAGAAAAACATTAATACCTGAAACCATCTGACAGCAATAACTTCATTTGGAAATCCATCCCTGGACGCAAATCAAAATAGGTAAACACCAACTCTGTTAAAATCTTTATTTCGAAATAATAACCATGGACCTAGTCATTATATTACCTTGTCCCTTTATTGTTTCTTTTGGCCTATAGTACTATCATCAGAAATCAAGAAAGGATATTTTTCTCGCTTATGAACCAGATTCATTCTCCGTGCTATACGTAGTATACTTCATTTTTTAAGTAAGTGATCCTACGCATTGAATAAACGCATTTAAATAAACCTATGGGTCCCCTCATGGCCAGATAATAGGAAAGTATAAACCTTTCACTTACAACTTTTATTAATCCAAGCCCCATGTGTATAATTTCCTATCTTTATATAAGTGGCCCGCAATTGAGGGATCTATATTAGGAACTTTAAATTACCTACCCTTTCTCAAAGTTTCTTATTTCCAAACCTTGGAATCACTACTTCTATACAATATATCATTTCCTGTGACTAAAGGTTATAGCTAGAACTGAATGACTCCATCTTAATATCCGCCAACCAAAACCATTTATCTGGGTCTGTATATATTGTTTTGAACCCCAATAATGCAATACAATTCTGTGACTACCAGCAAGGCAAGGAAATGAAATTTATAAAAGAAATGTTGAAATGTCAACATGTTATGTCATTATAAAATGGAAAGACTGAGACTACTGTTAGAACATTAGAAATTAGAGTTTTTTTATGTATTAAAAACTAGGATTTAAAGAATATATACGATATTATGTATAATTTTCCCTGTATGGTATTTTCTCTTTTTAGAAATTATCGTGGCTGCTCCAGAAGAAGGCGCTGGTTCGCCGAAACGCGCGTAGAGATTTAATTTGCCACATTCTCTTTTTACTTTGTTTCTATTTTATGTACATCCATATATACAATTGGATTTTTCTTCTTTTTTAATGATGTTTTGTATTTCTATTTTATTGTGTCATATTTGCTAATTGCAGATAATGAATTTGTAACTTGAAATTATGTGTCTTGATAAACTCTGAATAAAATTGTACTCTTTTTAACAAAAAACAATGTTGTAGCTCAGTCCCTTCCTATTTTTATTATGTTTGTTGCCTAGATTGATACATATCATTCAATATCCCTTGTGTGCCAGTTTTCAAGGCCCGCCCGCCACCTTTAACACTGGCTCTACCTCCTGTTCTTGTGAGGTTAGGACGTAATTACTGCTTGCTACAGGTCATAAATAGGCCATAAACAAACATAGAAAACAACAAGTAGTAGACAGCCCGTAGAGACGTTCATCCAAGGCGTGTACCCACGTCACCAATAAGGAGGAGACAGTTTCCCCCATTAGTTTGAATTGGTTTGTGTTTAAGGCTCCCTGTTTTCCATTTTTACAGATTTTTACAGATAAATGCAGACAGAAAACATTGGTTTTCTTGTCTGTATTTATTTTTAAATGTGGATAAAAACGGAAATTGGATTATTTTTTCAGTGATTCTAAATACTGACTGCCATGCCAACAGATCTGTGGATTGATAGATAAGGGGGTTTACCAAGGGAATTTTAGTAAAGAGGCTTTAGCATTTGTAGATATGCATAAGGTTGATACTGAAAATAGCATATTTTCATTTAAGTGCACTGATTTATCTTCTGCGGGTGTTCACAGCACTGAAACCTGGCAGACATTCAAGCATGAGTGCATATTTATTGGTTAAATAAATGTGAAAATATACTAATTTCAACTTAATTTTTCCACAAATTCCAAAATAAATATGGATCAATACAGAAAAAAATCAGCAAAAAATAAATGTGGATAAATACAGATGGAAATGGCAAAAGAATAAATACCATAAAACCGGGAGCCCTATATTGTGTTTAATGCAGGGGGCTGTAGAACCTTCCTGGGCAGGAAAAAAGTTTGTGCCCAGACACAAAATCGATCATAACAAATAGACTGTCGCCCACTGGGGTAAAATTCGTTTTTTCACGATGGAAATCCAGCGGAGTATCACTAGTTTTATGTGAATGACAGAGCCACGTTTATGACGCTATTGTTGTACAATTTAAATAGTGCTTAATACCACAATCAAGGCTCCACACATGACTTTATCCACCGAATTTCCAGGAAGCACCTATACATTTTGTCGTGTGACTCTGGGCATCTAGAGTTATGGGGCAGTGGAGAACCAAGTTAAATTCCAGGACTATTACAAAGTTACACAGAAAGAAACTGCTGATTATACGGCATAGGGCAGTATGTTCTGTGGCAGTATTAATTCACTATGGGCCTCATTTCTGAAAAGTGACGCATCGCTGTGAGAAAACAGCGATGCGTCACTTTTCATTGCGTCTTCCTTGCGACACTAATGATGCGTCATATTTACAGTATGACGCATCATGTCGCAAGGAGTTACAGATACGTCAGTATTTCTGACGTATGTGTAAGCGCAAAAATGATGCATTGCTGGAGTGTGTCCCAAAAGTGACGCAACCCTAGCAATGGGTCATTACACATGGGCAAGTCCAATGTGAAACGTGCCTGCGTCAGTCCATGAGGCAGGCGTAAGATATTGACACCTTTGCGTCCTAGAAGTGGCGCAGTGAAATCTTATAGATTTCACTGCGTCATTTCTATGACCTTTACTTGCGTCGGAACGACCCCCACTACATACATTATACCTGGCGCAGGTATAATGTGGCACAGGGGTTTACAAAGTGACACATCTACCTAGATGCATCACTTTGTAAATATAGTGCAACAAGGCACATTTTTTTACGCCACTGGTGCGCCACAAAAAGTGACACACGGGTGGGACAAAAGTGACGCAAGAGCTCATAAATAAGCCCATAGATTGTTATTTCACACATAATGCTATACGGGCAAAGTTTTCACCTCATTAGTATTAAACACCTAAATGTATCAAACAGCATGTGAAAGGTGACCAGTTAACCTTTAACCCTGGTTCCTGCACCATGTGTTGCCGGTGGGGTAAAGCAAAATAATGGTGCTCCCGGAGTCTCTCACAGCTCACAGACATTCATTGGTCTTGGGCTGAAAGGGGGCCCCCCTGAAGGATTGGGGCCCCTTGGTGGGTGGGCCCCCTGACCTATGGTTACGCTCCTGAGCGTTAGCATTTTTTAGTAACTTTGGTCTGTTGGTACTAGAAAGATTTTTTGTGAACTCTGCAAATGATGTGGGAGATTGTAGGTTATATTGCACAAGCAAATTAAATAAATATTTATACAGAAAACACGATAGTAACTGAAAGACACAATTTTGTTCTCCTGTGCCTTACTTTATCTTCCCAGTGCAGATTTCCCAAGTCTCTCATGAGCGAGTAGCTCATCCATTTCAGGTAATTTCTTGGAATTCTGGGACCTGTAGTCCTTCATTATTTTATTGTCAACCGTGCCACTCCAGACAAAAACTAGCCATATGCATTTCGGGCCTGGTACGGCACCAATTGGAACACTCTGCAATTCCAGAAGCCAATCCAAAAGCAACCCTATACCTCTTTGTGCTAAGTGCTATATTAACTGTTACATAAATACAATTATTAAATACATGTAGGAAGACACAGTGGAGGCATGGAGCAAAATTAAGGTGCACCACGGCATACAACATAGATCCCACTACCCAGCTTCAAGAAAGTTTGGATAGAATCTGATAACCAAGGGTGGAGTGTGTCCAACCTAATGTTATTTTATTTTGTTAGCTATTGTGGCTAAAACAACTCCATTTATATTCAGTATATGCAAATAATAATAGCCACTTTAACCGCATGCGCGCTAGCGGTTTTCCCGCTGTGCGCTGCGTTTTTTAAAAAGCCGCGTTACATGACGAGCTCAGCTCGTCATCAGCGTACGAGCGCCGTAACTCATGACGGGCTGAGCTCGTCATGAGCGCGGAAGGGGTTAAGTCCAATCACAATCTTTCATTCTCCCAAAGCACTTCTAAGTATAATGAAATTAATGAAACTACTGTTCTTTCATGTTTAAACTATTTGTTGCTTCATAGAGGTCTACTAAAGGTCTATATTTAGAATAGAAACCGATTTTTAAAAATCTAGCACTAGGTAAAGCAGGTTCGCAGAGTTGAAAATAATAGACCTCAGAAGAATGAAAGAATGATGTGGCCCTGTCACGTTCGAAACAAATGAAGTGCAAGTTGCACATAGATCTCAGCAACAAGTGCATAACTCACAGAGCAATCCTACAGTCTGGTCCGCGTTCTTCTGAAACAGCCTCAGGTGCATGTAATAAGCAGTTCATACAAAGCCTCGCTGCCTAGGTAACACAATGACAACCAAACTAACGAAAGCACTAGTTGATTCTAACTCCTTTGGAGCTACATGACGTAGGCAACAGCATTCATGCTCATTGAGTCATGTGTCACACATGGGCGCATGCCCAGCTCTCTCCCAGGCCTTCCAAATTTTTAGAAGTACTGCCTCACTGGTAAATCTGTTTTCCTGCAGGCCAGCAAAGCTCTACTTGGGAGGAGAAGTGGTAAAGTAGCTAAATTGGAGATTTGCATCAACTGAACTGTCTCTAATCCTGGCTGCAAACGTGATACATTGTGTAATCCTCAATTCTCTTATTTTCTAAAATCAGAAGGGCTTTAAACTAGGTGACACCTAGGTCCATAACTACTAGAGCTACATCATGTTAGACCCGGAAGTGCTTACTTTTCTCTACTGAGAGTTATTTATTTTAACCAGACGGGTGATGCATGCCCTATTACATGAAAACCGGCTAATATATAACAAGCATTTGCAATGCAATAGGTCTCGCATTTACGGGAGTTTAAGCTATTGGCATTGTAAATGACAATGCCTTCTATTTATGTTTTTAAAACAAAAACAGAAATAAAAGGCATTGTTATTTGCAATGTCAATAGCTCAAACTCGTGTGAAAGCGAGACCTATTGCATTGCAAATGCTTGTTTCTACTGCAAGGGTTTTTGGTATTTCCAAGCCTGACCAAGATTTTGGGAAAAGCGGGAGTGGAGGTGAAACTCAGTAATGCTTGTGAAATGACACTTTGAATGTTTATGCATTCATTCTAATGGAGACGACCCCAGGGTTGTTATTGCGGCTACATGGCCAGTGCAGCGTTTTAAATACACTCCAATAAAGAGATTGTAAGGGGTTGGTACTGAGATATGAGCAAGTGACAGTGTTTTCACAGACCACCGATGGGCCGGGACAGGAAACGCCGGTACTGGGCTACGAGGCAAGCGTCACTGTGTACTGGCAAACCTAGGACTCCTGTCCTGCCTGAAAACGGACTGTGAAGGGGTGTTACTGGACAACTAGGCAAGCGGGAAGGTACCCGGCCAGCCCTCTGACCCCCGATGCTCCAGTGCAGGGATGGTAAAGAGTAGTTACCAGGCTCTAAGACAACTGGCACTGCATGCTGCCAACCCCATGGCCTCCAATGCTGCCTGGGCAGGGATGCAGACACGGTAAAGACTGCTCATGGAACCGGCTGGAACGAGCCCAGTCAGAAGAGCCTGTTTTCTTTAATATTACGTGTTTTGCTTTATTTCTTGGCATGACTTTCGACTGGGCTCAAACCAGGTGAGTAAACAGCCGAATCTCTCCAGGGGGGGCTTGAAAGCGCAAACATGCGGCACTGGGGAGGTGAAGACGAAGCCCGGGGCTCCTCGCCCTGCACCCGCCACGACCCTACGACGCGGGGGGAGCGCGGGGCGTCGGTGAGGACTGAGAGATGCATCTGTCCCCTCTCACTAGGTGCCTGGGGGCACTCACGGGTAAATAAACAAGGTCAACAGACGGCAAGGGTGTTAAACGATGGAGAAGATAGCGGCCAAGCAGCTGTGAAAAAATATATTAGCAGGAAACTCGTTTGATGTCCGACCTAAATAATACATTACGACGGGTAAAGAGAAGTCTGTGTGACCCCGAGGGAAGCAGTGCGATTCGAGTCACACGCAGATCTGCAGGAAATTAATGTGCGTAGGGAAGGTGCCAAATAGAGGGATAACAAGACGGAGGGAAGAGAGGGGAGGGGGGAGGAGAAATGCGACACGGCGGGAAGGGGCAGGCAGGATGACTCAGGGGAGGGGGCGGAGCGGGGCAGAGCGGCATGTGGGTGTGAAGAAGCCGGGCCTTTGAAGTGAAGCTAAGCTTCACTTCAAAGGTGTCGGAGGAATGCGGGCGGCTGTGCACGCGCTTTTAAGCTCAATGCACATGCGCATTGAGCTTAAAAGTCACGGGCACTGCAAGGAATCGCCACGATTCCTTGCAAGTTAGATAAAGAGTCGATGAGCCCCTATAGTCTCGCTTGCTCGATGCGCATGCGCATCGACAGGCGAGACCTAAAAACCTAGATAGTACACGCTTTTTTATGCAAAGGCAAACTCAACCGTAGGAAATAAAAGAAGGACATGGTCTAAGTCAAATGTCATCCACGCTAGTGGAAGATGGTGCCCATTTGCTACCACTTTAACATCTCAAAATACCTATAACCTTATTAGAAGTGTGTGAGGCCTTTTGCATTTTTCACACAATGTAACTTTACCAAGAGAAATACTTTACTAAAAAGAGGAAGCTTTTTTTTGAGAGAGGTTTTTCCATCTGTACATAAGCTTATCCCATCTCCTGCAAATACAATGATTACAATATAATTAGCTTTTGCCTTATCTTCTTTGACACAAGTCTTTCTCAGATGAAATAAAACGTTTACAGTTGTGCTATCTGGGAAAATGTTAGTGCTGGAAAATACCTTCTGGAAAAACAAGCGTGGTCCTCAGTGAATATTCTACAGTAACCCTTTGCTCGATGTTTTGTATTTGATACTAGTTGGGAAGTTCTTGATCGAGATCCACAGTGTAAATTCAGATTCACCTGATCCACAGGACCTCATTTTGGATCTCTGCATCCTCTGATACAATATATTTGTTTTACTACAATTTATGGATCTGTTATTTTAGGATACTTCACATCCTGTGTCGGGTGAGATGACAGAGGACTTTAAATTGGGTGAGCGGCATGTGAAGGATCACACTGCGCTGGGATGCACATCCGTCACCTACATTTCTCTATTGACTACAAACCACAAAAAACACACTGATCTTCCAAGTTTAAAAGCTGGGACTGCTGAGTAGAAGACGGAGGATTAACATCACAGTTTTTCAAAGGAGGGGCGGCGGGAGATTCCTACTACACAGAATCTCTTACTTTATAATGCAGTGAGAAGATGTACACAACTAAAATAACTCAGTCAGACTACTCAAGGCATTTTCAGTATGGTCCACTCCAGGACTAAAAGAGGAGTAAGTTGTTACAAGAAACTTCTCCACCCTACTGAAAATGTGCTAAAGTAGGTCTTTAAACCATGCATGTCCCTTCCACTTATACCATGGATGGCGGTACTCACTTTCAGGTGACCCTCATGCATCTGGGCCCGCTGGCACATCTGTAGAAAGTACTTGACGTTGGACTCGTCCAGGATGATGTAGATGGCGACCTTCCTCTTGAAGCTGGCATCCAGCATGTCCTTAAAGATGTCCACATCAGTAAACATGTCCATGACCACGGCCACCACCTTGGGGAAATGAAAGCATTGTTATGAGGAGCTCTGGGAAGCACAATGTCATTCTTGGTGAAAATAATTTCAGAGATCCTAAGAAGACCTCTTCCGGACATAACCAACTTTATTGCTTTCTGTGAGCGGTTTCTTGCAACTGCGTTACTTTTCTATATTACGATAGAGGATTGTTTGCTTGAAAAGTTAGACAACTCAATATTATTGCAATTATCACTTCTGGCACGAAAGCCATTTGTAAAAAATATGTTTTGGTTAAAAAAACTGATATTGAGTGAACTTTTTATTATGAGCTCCACTTTTTATTCCTAGAAATTCATATAAAACTAGGCATCTGATCTACAATAACTTCTAATTAAACATACACATTAACGTTCCAAATCCAACAGAAGTGCCATTGTAAATGATATTTTAGGTTACCCGCATCAGCATAGCTCACTTGTACCATTCCTATGGTATAACGATGCCTTTGGAGACTGCCATTTACACGTGTCGGGTTAAAAAGGAGAATTCTTTCCATGTTGAGGCAAATACAATGTTTATCTCTTCTCTAGCATAAAAACTGCTCATTGGAATAAAAACTGGCATAAAATAGAACTGTACTTTGAAAGGCCCTTGTAGTTTATTGAAAATCCTTTCATACTTGCTACCACAAGTTGTCTGGCGAGCGTCGAAGTGCTAATAATAAGGTTATCTTGCCAGCTTAGTTTGTGAACGCTGGAAAAAGAATCTACTTTAATTTCATTTACAGATTTTTTGGGCTGAAACTGACCTGTCGTCGTACGTGGAGGGTTTGTAAGCATTTCGAGAACTGCTGTGATCTCATTGGCTGTCACAGATTGAAATGTTTACTCCGAAACCAGTCACACACCACAGGAAGTTTGAAAACTGTACTCGAAACTGCTTTGAGGATAAAGGCTTAGGGGACCAGGTGGAGTTAAAGGGAGCAATACTCGAATTAGAGCAACTTGAGGGCATCCCAGAAGAGCGAACGATGGATGCTCTTTAATTAACAAAAATAATGAATATCAAATGTGAGAACTTCTAACTATAATGAACATTGACCTTCAAGAATGATTCCTGACCACCTACAAGAGGGGGTCTTCAACAACCAAAGAAATGACAGAATAGACAGGAGCTTTGTTTAGTTAGTATTTGAGTCCAGACACTATTCAAAGCCCTGCTGCCCAGTGGAGTGTGTTCAGTAACCTTCTCCACCCGCAGCCTACTGCGTACAGTGACCAGAACCTTCTGTGATGTAGGCTCTGAGGGCACATGGAGTAGGTGAAAGCTACAAGGCTGGTGCACTCAACCAAAAGTCATATTAGTAGGCTTTGTTGTCATGAGGAGTGGGCACGTGCCATGCCCTGGTATCAAAGCCTGCTGCTGTAGGCCATGAGCAGTAGGCTCGGCGTGTACATGGAGTGGGCAGAAAGTCTGGCCAATGGCCATGACCTTCACCTAAGGTCACTGTGCATGACAAATGGTCATGCACAACAGGTTCTGTGGCCATAGGGAGTTTGGATCAGAGCATGTCACGGTCATGTCACGTGACTAGAGCTGGCAGCGCGAAGCAATATGTTGTGAACAGGGGTGCATGGATTGGGCTTGGAAATATAGCATCACACATCCAAAAATACTGTAAACATTTTGTAGAAGGGTTTGTATTTTGAAATCGTCCAAAAATAGTCAGCTAGTTCTCCTTATGGTTTAATACAAAATCTAAAAACCACTGCAATTATCCAATTATGATGAGCAAGGCACCTATAACTTCCCCCCAGTGCATGGTTCATGGCTTCACCTGTGATGCCATGGGCAACATCAAAAACGACTTCAATAAATGTTGTTGGTACAGAAGCTGGGCCCCTCGGGATGAAGTGCTGGGTCAATTTGAAGGGTCGCTCTTGCATCCACAGCAGAATGGGTTTGGTTGAACTGCCTATACATTCACACCTAGGTTTAAAGGTGCTCAGAACAGGCCTTGACTCAAGATCAGGTCTTGAACCCAACAGTGGCTGAAGCACTCAGAAATGAATCTGCCAACTGACTCGTTAGGATCTTGCAGCCTGATTCATGTAGCCAATAGCGCTCGCAAAAGGGCCAGATTCTGAGAATCTGGCCCTTTGCGAGTGCGATTTTTGCATTTGGTATTCATGATCCCAAATGCAAAAATCGCTATTTAAGAATTAGCAAATATGCGAGGAATAGCATTTAAGGAATCTCTATTAGAGATTCCTCAAATGCTATTCATGACACATCAAGAAATTGCGATTTAGCACTTTTGGGGCCGCTATTTACCGAGAGGTCAGACCTCTCGGTAAATAGCAAAAACTCAGAGAAATGCTTTTAAAAGCATTTTTCTAAGTTGCATGTTGCACACACACATGTCCTTTGGACATGTGTGTGCGCAACACCTGTTCAAATGTGCTTTTTGGGGTGCTACAGGGTGTCCTTTGGACACCCCTGGCACCCTTAAAATCGCTATCTTATTTGCGAGTAGCAAATTGCTACTCGCAATTAAGGGATACTCCCCATTCATTCCTATGGGCCTCTTGGCCCATAGGAATGAATGGGGAGTTTTTGCGAGTAGCAAATTGCTACTCGCAAATAAAGAACATGTAGGAATCGCTATTTAATTAGCAATTCCTACATGAATGCCGTTTTGCGTGTCCTCAATAGCGAGTCGCTATGATTCGCTATTAGGGCCACGCAAAACGGCCTGTACATGAATCAGGCTGTTGGTCCCATGTATTACTAAGGCTAAGAAACGTTTTGTGTGCCGTGTTGGGCTTTTAGCCAGTCTAGCATCTAGTATTAGTTACAAGGTGATTACCTCTTTTTTTACAGGTGTATAGAATTAAGTGTATCCTGTTCTTAACATATGTGCCAGGCGTATGGTTTTATTTTAAGTTCTGCAACTCCAGGCTGAAAAGAATAGAATTTGCAGAATACTACTTGTCTCCCGCCCAGCTGCCATTCTTATATATTTCATGAAGAATTGAGGCGTATGTTGAAGATCATACAATTCTCGCGCCTTTGATGTTGTGGTACTCTGTCTGAAACAATCCTCTGGCTGAGCTTATTAGAGAAACCATTGACGATTGCCTATGCTGTGCCAGGGAATATCTCATCCCTTGGCAAGAATATATCAGGAAGACATGCATCACTTTGGGCAAACCATGTACTTTCTTTAAACTGATGAGCCTGCATAAAAACTAAAGAATACGGTTTACAAAATTGTTTATTGCCTTAAGGCACCGAGAGTGGGAGTCGATGGAGTTAGTGGAAACTCAGAATAAGGAATACATTTTGATTCTGACTACCCCAGGGCTAGAGCCTAATTTGGATTTCATACCACAGTCCGGGCATAGGTCTCATTTTACTAGATTTTGTTTAGGGATTATTAGATGGCAGCTATGTTTCACCCTGGGGCAGTTTGAGCTGATCGCGCATCTGTCCTTCTCTACCTGTGCGAGGAAAGTTCCCTGCAAAGCCTGCTTTATTTTGTATTCTTTTGTGGATATTATTCTTGTTTTACCAAGCGTTTTTTAATTCCTGTTTTAAGAGAATCAGGTTTTCTTGAGTGTAAATTGGCCCTACTACATCTGCAGAAGTTGAGCACTCCTGTGATTAGTGTTAATGCTTTGTTGGTTTCTCAAAAATGTGTGTGAAAGGAATGAATTGTCCTTTTACAGGTATTAGATTGATGTATTAATTCATTGTATGTATTTGTGGCTGTGTATGGTCTTGATTTTCTAATGTGCTTACAGTTGTAACGTGTCTATCGTATTGCATGCTTTTATGATCATTGTATAATGCTCGAATAAAGCTTATCGGCCGAATCTGCAATTATGGCCCAATCTCTTTTCCAATGTACTGCTTCTGATGTCACACATAATTTCATAGATGACGTAAAAAATGAGATTTACATCAGTGAAGCCTGTAAGGAACCCGGATACTCGGGGCTTAAGTCCATGGCCAGACCTAAGTCCAGGTCCTCCACGTACAACACATTGGGCATGGTCATACTCACCACATAGGCATGCGGAACACTTTCAGCACACCGTGATCCCACAGCTTTGTGTTCAGGCCCTGCACCCAAAAGGCTGAGGGGACTCAGAATTAAAGTGATGGTACTGGCCCTGTATTCAACTTTCGGTGGCAATGGGTAAAGAGCATGCTCAATCACCACATAGGGTAGCTGTAAAGGGCTGAAGACCAGGCCCTGTATCCATAGCACGTTGGTTCCAGATTATCGCAGAAATTGTGCCAGTAATATTACTGAATCTGTCATTCCAATAACATCTTTTGGGCATGTTTAAAATTGGGGCAAAGGTTTTTATCTACGGACAATACATTATGTTTGACATTTTTTTAGTTTTAGGACACAGGAGGAAATAATAATTTGCAAAGAATCCAACGTTTGGGAAAATAACAAGATAAAATTAAAGCTGAGTGACTCCAGTAGGCATGTTAAACATTGAGCTAATTTTTTAATAATATCAGTGGTGTAGGTGGAGGGGGGGTATGCGGTACTCTTTTTGGGAGCGGCGAAGGTGAGCAAGTCAACTGTCAACTACCAGCGAATCGGGACAATCAGGTTTTTAGAAGCCTTCTGAACTTTTTTTTGGGGTATTGTCGCAAGTGAATGGGAAGTCGGTTCCAATAAGAAGGGGCTAGGTGGGAAAAAGCTTTACCACCCAGGCAAGATTGTTTATAGCGTGGAGTAAGAAGTAATGATTTGGTCCGTGATCGAAGGGACCTAAGTGGCAGATATTTGGTAAATGCATCTGCTAGGTAACTGGGACCTAGGCCATTCAAAGATTTGTGGACAATGCAGCAGTTCTTAAATCTGATCCGCTTCTACACCGGAAGCAAATGCAATTATTGCAGAAGAGGGGGGGAGGCCTTTCGGAGAGGGGCATTGGAAACCAAATAAGCCGCAGTGTTCTGGACGACTTGCAATCTGTTTAAGGAGGCTTCGTTAGCTGAGATCAGCAAATCTTTGCAGTAGTCCAGGCGGCTTAGCACTAGTGCTTGGATAAGAGTTTTTCGAGTGGTTAAAGGTAAGAAATTGAATACTGTGCGGAGAAGACTTAGCACATGGAAGCATGCACCAACAGTAGTTGTTGCGTGCTCTTTCATTATTTGTTTCTGATCTAGACGGACTCCCAGATATTTAACCACCTGTTTGGAAGTCGGCGCAGAGCCCAATTCCTCTGGCCACCATCTTGGGGACCACCTCACCGATGCATCTCCAAACAATATGACCTCAGTTTCCCCCGCATTAAGCTGGAGGAAGTTATCCCTCATCCAGTCAGCAATGGCAATCATGACCTCCGAAAAAGTAGACTGGACATTGGGAATGTTTTTATCAAAGGAAGGTAGGAGCTAAGTATAATCAGCATAAGATATTGGGACAAATCCTGAATTCCTCAGTAATCCCGAAAAAAGGAAGTAACATATATGTTAAATAAGGTAGGGCTTAGACAGGAGCCCTGAGGTACTCCCTTAGTCAGTCTTGTAGCCTTAGAGCGAAAGGGGCCTAAATTAATGGTCTGAGTTCTGTCAGACAGAAAACTCGACATCCATTGTAGGGCATTCCCTTGGAGGCCAATTTCTCTAAGTCTCCTGAGCAGAGTCTGATGGGAAACCATGTTGAAGGCTGCAGATAAATCAAGGAGCACAAGAAGCAGTGCTTGTCCGTTGTCCAATGACATTCTTATGTAATCGGTGACTGCAACCGCACTGCACTAATATACATTACATATAATTTTAAAAGAAGAGTATAGGTAATTCCTACTATGTAGTTATACCTAGATTAGGTATAGAAACTCTTTTAAGTTTTAATGAACATCACAGGACAATACGATTCTTCTTGGTGCAAAGAAAAGGGGATTACTTGCTTTGAATTACTTTAACTTGAAAAAAGGTTAAACACACTAAAATGCTAAAAAATACAAAATTAATAATGAATTATGGAATGGGAATTAAAAAGCATTTTCAAAGTAAGGTATTGGTCCACCAGCCCTGTCATTGAAGTGCACTTCTTTTTAGATGGATACACACTTGGAAAAATACTAAGTATGGGCGGAAAATTCGTTCCGCTTGCGGAATTTGCAGATTTTTCGCGATCCGCGAATCACGGCAAAATCCGCGAATCCGCGAGCGGGACGAATTTTGCTCAGGAAGCACTTACAGGGTTACAGCAGGTGCCCAAGTTGAAGCTAATTTCTTTGTAACCATTTACAAAATGGTTACAAAGAAATTAACTTCAACTTGGGCACCTGCTGTAACCCTGTAAGTGCTTCCTGAGGCGCCTCGTTGCCTACTTGCAACTATTCTCTGACCCTGCTTTGACCCTCGAAGCAGGGACAGAGAATAGTTACAATTAGAAGCCCGGGCCCAGCCCACACACACTAGGCTATGCAACCTCTTCCCGCCCTTTCCCCCACTGTGATGGACAGCTCACTCGAGGGACCTCGGCGCCTCTGGGCGAGGTGGCAAAGTTACAGACACACGGGGTCACTGGAGACAACTCTTCTGGGCCTTTAGACAGCTGTAGTGCAGGAAAAGCACGATACATTTACCCAACGAGGTAGCACTTACTGCTTTCTCCTCATTTGCTGCGCTGATCGGCCTCTGACCCTTTATAAACGAGAGGCATGTGAACTCGCACAGAAGCCCGGCCTCAGCCCACACACACTAGGCTATGCAACCTCTTCCCGCCCTTTCCCCCACTGTGATGGACAGCTCACTCGAGGGACCTCGGCGCCTATGGGCGCGGTGGCAAAGTTACAGACACACAGGGTCACTGGAGACAACTCTTCTGGGCCTTTACCCAGCTGTAGTGCAGGAAAAGCAAGATACATTTACCCAACGAGGTAGCACTTACTGATTAGCCACTAGAAAGTACTCCAGTTAAGTATGGTGCTAATCGCAAAACAATCCACGATTTCGCGTGAAAATCCACGAATTCGCAGAATTATTTGCGATTTCGCGCGAATTTGTGGACCGCTGATTCGCAAAATTCATATTTTCGCATATTTGTTTGATTATATGAAGGTGGCAAGACAGCTAAAGCTATCTCTAAGCGAAACATAATGAAAAAGAACAGCAACATTAGCAAATGGTTTGAAGCGGTTGCTGAACTGTTGAGCAAAGCAGTATAGACATTGCTTTAACCCCTTGCGCACTACGCAAATTCCCCTGCTGTACGGGCAAATTAATGAGTGGGCGGGGTTCGGATGACCCAGGCCATCCTCTGCACACGCCCACCGTGACGTCGGACGGTCGGGTTCGTCCGCAGTACGCAAGGGGTTAAAATAGGCCACAGTGAAATGCTGGGTCAATCTCCTCACATAATTCTGCCTAATCTCGTGTAATTTTGCGCAACTCATTGGCAGAAAATAGGCTCCCTGCAGCCCCCGCGGTGCAGGGGGGGCCCAAAGCTCCTGGGGCCTCCTCAGCACCTTGAGTCCGGAGGAGGGAGTGGGGGTCATTGTACCTTGCAGGGAGGCCACCTCAGGTTTCGTGAACTACGCTACAGCAAATGAAGTTAGTTACGACCACCCCTACTTTAAAATGGGCAGGTACTGTCTGATACTGACTGGAATTAACCGTGTTCCGTTTAACAGGACAAACCTTGCCTTTTTCACGAGGAGTTCTTTTATTAAGGAATTTGGAGTTTAATGCAGTCCTGAATGACGCATACTTTTATCAGATGACCATGACTTTCCTCTGAAGGTTGTAATCCTCTGTACAAGTTTTCTGCCATTGGCGTCCAAAATACTCATCCTGACGAACGAAGTTGAAGCCAGGTGAGCATTCGTAAATCGCAGTACCCTCTTGGCACACCTTTGAGAGTATTCATTATATATGTTCACGCTGTCATTAAGTGCACTTCTGGGTCACTCCTCATACAATAGTTATCTTATAAAAGCCCTTAAAATATATAAGCCCAATAACAAACATCTTCGCTGTAAATAATAAAAAGGTTTATTGACGCGAACACACGCTTAATCTCCGGCAGGCGCGGAGGTATGTGCTGACTTCCCCTTTGCGTGCGAAGGGACGGTACGTAGGATCAAGAATGCGTGGAATGCAGCGTCAGCGCGGCGATCTGATTGGCCAGAGTGTTTTATATACAGAGCGCGAGGGCACAGAACCGGATAAACAAGGGCGGGCGGTACAGAGGCTGAGTGACAGGGGGGCCTTTTCGTTCGCCAAGAACTGATGCTTTTTTAATGAAATTCTTGCACTAATCTTAGCTCAGCAAGAAAGGTAAGGTTATCTTTGCTGGGGTGTTTTTCAACTTTCAAAAGACCGACGAGTCAGCCTGAGAAACAGACGGTACTCTCTCGGCTCAATCTATTTTTTCACTTATATTTCACACTTTCCGTGTTCCAAGATAATACATTCGCCTTCTTTGTTAAGGTCAGACCCCAGTAACTTTATTTAAACATTCTTGCCATTGTGCTGAATTATGCCGGTCATTAAGTGGCCTACTGAATTATGTCACACATTCTGTGGCATTTTCTACCTTTTTGACTTTTAATTACTCATAAGTGTCAATTTAAAATGCTTGAAAGAATACAAAGGCCTCTCAAAAAAGAAATCTATAAACATTCACCATATCACATTTAAAATGTTATTCACCATCAATTACTGAGTTGGTCTTGCTTGGAAGCAATAGAACACAATTTTATCATTACTATCATGCATACAACTACAGTCTGTTTAAAACGTATACAGTATTGAAGCCAGCTCAACACAAACCAGGTACACATTTATTCACATGAAAAAAATAAACCTCTTTTATACTGCTCCCTTTTAAAACCTATCTTCCAGAGTACAGGATATGCCTTACTCTGTGTTCACAGTGTGTGACTTTCGGAAATACCATGAACCAACCAACAGTAAACAACCCTTACAGATCCATATATGCATTACATATCAAACATGAAAGTTTCTCCTCTGATTATGGTACAAAATGAAGATATCAGGCCTAAACAGAGACAAGACGTATGGGATTCTTCGAATCTAACGTTACTGCTGCTTTCAGAACATTGCGATGTAGATCTAAATTGCCATCACTATTTTTTTGACATTTGATCATCATTACATCGTCTTCAGACTGTATTTAAATTTAAAGTGGTTTGACCCACTGTGATGGCACAACATTAGAGATATTAACACAATCTGACATGGTGCGAATCCACACAAAGACTTTTCTGCATTCCTAATTATTCTCACTTCCTGCAGTTGCAACATGGAAATTCACCTTTGTATGGCACTATGATCACTAGTGGTATCCTTATCTAAGAGAATGAGTCGGGGGAAGTGGACAGGATAAGGTAAACTATCAGGTGCAATAGATGAAAGGAAAATATAAAACATAATTCAGTTGGCGATGACTAGGTCTTTATACAACATTACAAATATATGCCTCCAACTCTTCAACATAAAATATGGGATGGTAGATTGCAGAATTTTGATGAACAATTTAATTGCGATAGTGAGGCGTCAAAGAAAACCAGAAATAACTCCACATCCTTCTGTCACGGAAGGCCTGCCTGTGGACCTAATGCACTTAAATCAGAGGATCCAGATGATTGTAAAATGTGGCATAGTCTATCACTGAAGAAATTTCCCTCAGAATTAACTGTACCAAAACCTCCAATACTAACCAACTAAAAAAACCCCACAGGTAATTGAGTAAGTACAATGGTCAGAATGGCATGCAGGGTTATAACTGAGATAATTTGAGATCCATCCCCCCACCCAAAGTATTTAAAAAAAAGAAAAATTATGATCTGCTGGATCTCAACATATATAAAAGAAAAATGTTAAATGTTGTCCTTTGCCTTCCATTTTCCCTTACTCATTTTCTGGCTTGAACATGGAGTGGTTCAAATTTGCAGCTTCTGTATGGTTGAAATTGTAGTTAACTATAAACAAAAAAAACCCAGGTGGAGGGGGGGGGGGGCGGGAGGTAGTGCCCTATATTCACTGCTGCTCTAGGGCTAACAAAATAGCCATAAAGAATGGGTGACCGAACGGAATGCAATTAAAGAAATTCTCGAAATGGACCAAACAAATACAATTTGTTCGGACAGGCAACTAACTTCATTAGTGCAAGCTGAATTAAAAAAACGAATGAAACCATATATCTTTATGACCAATCATTGGTGCTATTTATTTTCACTTTTGGTTTTATATATACTGTGTTCAAGAGTATCAAAATTAAGTACAGAAAATATACACATTCACAAACATCACAAATATGTAAATACAAAATTTCACAACAAAAACATAGCTTGTGACAGGGAGGAGCTTTTCGTGCATCCGAGATGGACGCGTGAGCACAGGGCTCCCGAGACCTTCGCCACCTCCCGCATCTATCCTGAACTTTATCCTGATTATGACGACGGGTTATTGAAGATGCAACCCAGTTGATATAATAGCTGCTTTCAAAAACCGATTTGGACTCCGGGAACCGTAACTATGGCACTTCGAACTTTTGCAGCCTGCTCCATTGCACTGCCCGGGGCTCAAGTCAATGTGGCACCCAGGTGGTAATTGAACAACAACGGCCTACGGGGCACTGCTCACAGCCCCGGAGTTAACTTTCGGTTTTGTTTTTGGCTCCTCGGCTTTCTCCTGTCTAGAGCCGCTCTGGCGACCCGGGATGCAGTCTGTCCCCGCAATCCCACTGTGTGATTGCCACCGAGTGCCTCCGGTCGTGTGAAATCTAGCTGGAATCTGGTGTTCTGGTGAACCTGGTGGGTGAATCGAAAGGAGCCATTTTTACCAGGTCTCGAAAGCCCCTCAGGGGCGCAACATCCAATATGGCGGGCAAACCAGACAGCGAGAAACGGAAGACCAAGACCGTTCACCGAGGGGGCACTATTCAATCGAATATCATGGATCGCTACACTCATCCTAAGGGGTCCCCCGGTGGTCCATGTAGGTCTCTGGGAGATGCGGGAGACGACTCAGCGGCCGTGGATGACTTGACCCTGCGTGATGTCATGGGCGCCATTGCTAGTATGAAGACCTCTATCGGCCAACAATATGAGGCTCTGGCCTTAAAGCTTGACACTGTGGCAATTGATGTCAACTTGATCAGGGCGGATTTATCAAAGACTAATGAAAAAGTCAAATCCTTAGACTTGAAGACCTCCAGCCTCACGACTGATGTGTCCGACTTACAGACGGAGGTTCGCAATCTACGATCCTCCAATGATCTCTTTTCTCGCCGGCTGGAGGATTTTGAAAGTCGGGCCAGACGCAACAACGTACGTATTATTGGGGTCCTTGAAAAACCGGAAGATCCAGTAGTTGATCTCCTTGTCGAGGACCTCATCTTGCCCCCAAAGGCCTGAGCAACTTCTTTGCGGTGCAACGTGCGCACAGAGTGCCGGGCGGGAAACCCAAGCTGGGCGCCGCTCCGCGTCCTATCATCGCCAGAATTTTCAACTTTAGGGATAGAGACGCTATCCTGCAGGCATCGCGGGTGGGTGGCCCTACGAAGTTTGAAAACACTACGGTGAGCTTCTACCCAGATTTCACCCAGTTCGTTCAGAAACAAAGGATGGGGTATCAGGGGGTGAAGAGACGATTGAGAGACATGGGTATGAAATATGCGATGCTCTTTACATCTCGGCTCCATGTAGAATACGAAGATCGGACGATTTTCTTTGACCGCCCTGAGAATGTGAGTGACTGGCTCGATACGTTGCCCATGCAGCGTGACCGTTCTGAACATTCCGGAGGAGCTGAAGGTGGCCCGTTGGAACAGGAGTGAGCAGTGGCTTCGGACTTTCTGGACATTGCGCACAACTGGCAGCTGTGGTTCGATGACTTTTATACTTGCACTGTTTGTGATGGGATACCCAGAGGTGGCGGGGGGGGTGAGACTCTTTCCTCCTCCGGGTTCCTTTTTGTAGACTAGTTTTATGTTAGGGCGACAGGCACACTGCAAGTTGGGGTGGCTTTTGAGTCTAACGCAGGGGTGCAGGGTGGGGGTGTGTGTTTTGGGTATTTGTTGGGGAGGGGGGTTTGTGTATGTTTCACTTTGTTTCAAGGCAACGCATTGTTTAACTTTTGGACCTGGGTGCTGTGCTCGCTGTGGGGTGGATTCTGCATTTATTTCTTGGGATGGGGGGTAGGGGGCTGAGGTTATTGTGCTGGAATGTTAACGGGTTGGGGGATAGGATAAAACGTGGTGTAGTGCTGCAGCTACTGAGACGCCTCTCCCCTGATGTAGTGTTGCTACAGGAGACTCATCTGATCGGAAACACATGCCATGCCATGAATCGACGGGGTTATCGTCTTGTGGCACACTCTGGATTTACCACTGGTTCTAGGGGGGTGGGTATCCTGGTCAGGGGTTCCCTCCCCCTGGAGGTTGATGACATAATCCTTGACGACAGGGGGCGCTACGCTGCTCTCACTGGCAGATGGGAGGGGAAGACTGTCTCACTGCTTTCTGTTTATGTTCCTCCCGGCTTACAGACTACGACCTTCGCTGATTTTGAGAGAGTAATTTTGGGGCTTCCGGAAGGCATCCTGGTGATGGGTGGAGATTTCAATTCTGTCATCTCCGGTAGGGAAGACCGTTACCCCCCAGGGATCTCACAAGATCACACTCTTGGTTGGGTGACTTCTTGGAAACGCTGGGATTGGTAGATTGTTGGATGCTACTGCATCCGGGACATTCGCAATACACCTTCCACTCTGGTGCTCACGGCAGTCTCTCTAGACTGGATTATGTCCTGATGCCGGCGGCGCAGGCCTCTTCAGTCAGGGAAGTCAGACATCTGGCTAGGGGTATTTCTGACCACTCCCCACTGTGGCTTATGATGGATACGAAGATGGGAACTGAGGGTCGAGGGGCCCCGATCAATCCTTGGTACCTCCGTGACCCCAAAACCCGGGCGGAGTTGATCAAGTCTCTGGATCATTATTTTGCCGAGAATGTGGGGTCTGTGTCCTCTTCTGTTTTGCTGTGGGAGGCCTTCAAGAGGTTATCCGTGGCCAGGCGCTGTCGTTAGTTGCTGGTGCAAAGAAAAGCAAAAACGAGGCGGTAGTCCGCCTTGAGACCGAAATAGCTGAGTTGGAAGGGGATTTGGAATTTTGTACCACTCACGACAAGATTCATCTTCTCAGTCTTAAACAACTTGACTAAAGGGCGTTGGTAACGGATGCCGCTAAAGTTATGAGTAGAGAGCAGCAGGGACGTTTATATGATGTGGGTGATAAGGCTGGGAAATTGATTGCTTGGTTAGATAGAAAGGAGAAGGCGAGTCGTGTGGTCCCTGTGGTTGAGAGAGTGGACGGAGTGAGAGTGACTGATCCTGTTGAGATTGTGGAGTGTTTCGCGGAATATTTTCAAAAAGTGTATTCCCCAGTATCCGATAGACCAGAGGAGGACTCCCATCTGCTGCTACGGGACATTGCATTGCCTTGCCTGTCGGATTCAGATAGGGAACGGATGGACGCTGTACTTTCCGTTGACGAGGTGGCAACTGCTATTCGTTCTGTACGCTCGGGTAAAGCTATGGGCCCTAATGGTCTCCCCATCGAGCTTTATAAACTGCGTCCTGACAAAATGGCGCCGTATCTTCTCTCTATGTTCCGGGAGTCGCAAGACATCGGCTCTCTCCCTCGTGATCAGCGACTTGCGACCATTGTGGTGATTCATAAGGAGGGGAAGCCGCGGGATCGCTGCGCATCTTATAGGCCTATTTTGCTTTTAAATGCGGAGCCCAAGATCCTCGCAAAATTGTTAGCAAACCGTTTGATAACAGTGATCAGCGACCTGATCCATCTGGATCTGTCCGGTTTCATTCCACATCGCAATACAGCATTGAACTTGCGGCGCTTGCATGGCGTTCTTGCGAGAGCAGCGTCACTACGTGAACCGGCCATCTTGGCTTCCTTGGATGCTACGATGGCCTTTGATACGTTGGAATGGCCGTATCTCTGGGCCGCTCTTGCAAAGTTTGGTTTTGGTCCTGGTTTCATCGGCTGGGTGAGACTTTTGTATGAGGAACCATTGGCTCAGATTGTGGTGAATGGTCAGGTTTCTAAGTCTTTTATTCTTGGGAGGGGCACGCGGCAGGGGTGTCCACTGTCCCCGCTACTTTTTGCTCTCGCCTTAGAACCCCTGGCTGCTTGGTTGCGGTGGGAGCCATCGATGAAGGGGATTCGGTGGACCTCGGATTTTGAGGACCGAATATCGCTCTATGCTGACGATATCTTGTTGTATCTTACGTCGCCTCGAAAGTCGCTGATTGTCTTGCTTGATGTGTTGAGCTCGTTCGGGAGAAACTCCGGCCTTGTGATTAATTGGACTAAATCCTGTGTCTATGTACTCTCGGGTGACTCTCCTTCTTTGCCACGCGGTTGTCCCATGCAAGTAGTACAGACGGGGTTTAAGTATCTGGGGATCTTTATCGCCTTGGACCCCGTGGTCCGTTATGAACGTAATCTGCTTCCCCCGCTCCAATGCTTAAAATCCGACGTTGTGGCCTGGCGCAGACTGCCATTGTCTCCCCTCGGGCGTGCAGCTCTTTTCAAAATGATGTCTTTACCGCGGTTCTTATACGCGCTGCAAAACACACTTGACGTCGTTCCGGCGAGCTATTTTCGGGAGGTAGAAAGTTTGCAGAGACAATTGATATGGGGTGGGCGTTCGCGTATCGCCCTCGCCAAGCTGACGCTTCCCTGGTACGACGGTGGTATTGCACTTCCAGATATAAGGCGATACTATCGGGCTTCCCAGCTGGGAGCGATTAATCATGGAATGTACGGTCCTGCGTCAAATCCTGCGTTTGAAATGGATAAGTGGCTGGCGCCGGGTGGCGATTATAACAGGGCGCTTTACTCCAAATCTGCTGGGCAGAAACTTTCGGGACCCACTAAGACAGCGGTGCGAGTGTGGCAATGTGCTAATGCGGCAATGGGATGGAAGGATCGACTGACTAGAGCAACTCCGCTCTATGCATCTGAAAGACTGGGCAGCCTGTGGAAGACGAAACGTTTTGAGAAGTGGGATATGATTGGTATCTGCAGGGTGAATGATATCTGGACCAAAGGTAGGGTCAAGACCTTTGAGGAATTGAAAGTAGAATAGGAGTTGAGTGATAAGGAGTTCTTCCGCTACGCGCAGATTCGCCACGCGCTGAGTTCGGTTTTTCCTGCAGGTACCGTTATCCCGGAATCATCCCCGCTTGAAGATCGGGTGCTTGACGGATATGTTCCCGACAGCACTATTTCCCTGATATATAAAAAATTGATTAATGATCGGGTTGATTTGTTGGTCCACCTCAGAGAGATTTGGACTTGTGACGGTCTGGAGTTGGACGACGAGGACTGGCAATCGGCTATATCCTCACCGAAGGAGGTCGCGATTCCGGCTCGTCTCCGACTCGTACAGCTCAAGATCCTGCACCGGATTTATGTGACCGGCCCTCGCCTGATTCGTATGGGATATCCTGTAGAAGGGTTGTGTAAGTGTGGATGCGGTTTAACTGGTACTTTCCTCCACATAATTTGGGAATGTGCGGAAGTGGTGCTGTTCTGGAGTCAAGTGCATGCTGTGATGGAGGAGGTCACGGGTATGGCGCTGTTGCCGGAAGCAAGGCGTTGTCTGCTGAATGTTTGGGAGCCGAATGATTATGATGTGGCGCAGACTCAGTGGGGGACCCTTGGGAATATGATTGCCAAGAGAGATATCGCGCAATTGTGGGGCTCCCAGAGACCGCCCACGGTCCTGGCATGGAAAGAGAATATGGACTGGTGTATGTTTAGAGAGAAGACGGTGTATGTAGCGCGTGGCAGACCTAAGAAGTGGGGTAAAGTCTGGGGCCATTGGAACTCCTACGGGGTGATATATGTACACCTCCCCTCGTGGATGCTCCGGATGTTCCGTCTTCCCCCTGACCTGACATTCCTAATGATGTTTATGCTTTGATGTCTATGACTTTGAATTTCCCCCCCCTGCACTGATGATTTGTATCATCATGCATCAAATGCACTCCCTTCCTCGCTGAGCGCCCATCCAGCTGTACTGACTTTTATTGCCTTGTTTGTTTATGTTTATTTGAAATAAAAAGAAATAAAAAGAAATATAAAAAAAAAAATTAAAAAACACAGCTTGTGATCAATCTTGGCCAATCCCAACCACACTTTTTTGAAAAAATGATACCTGGTGATTATAATAGTCCTTCAAAAGAGTTTACAGTGAGGTTGCCTGGGGAGACAACAGGTAGCTTCTTTTTAGTGCCAAAATATGCCATAAAGAAAAAAATACTTGAACACATCAGGGCAGTTCAAAAAAAAGATGTCAAACATTATTTACAACAACATAACAGCAATTGGAAGACCATTAGATACTATAGCATAGCATATGTACCTAGAGACGAAAGGGGAGGAAACACAACATTGAAATTACGCCAACTAGAGTCGAGATTCATTGTCTAATTAATAACCAAAACCCCAATGAGACTGAATGCTGATGAGAAACTTTTTATACATTTACAACTGATTTCTTGGTATAATGTAGAATGCTGCAAATCTATAGGACGGATTACATAGGAAGTGATGATAATGACAAATACACGCTGGTACAACAATTGCTCTTAGATTTTTCTGTTGCAATGGAAGCACAGTTAATGTTTACATTTCATAGGACTTGATAATGGCACTTAGCCTATAATGTACTTTGATAACATCAAGCAGATGAACAATACACATGGCCTACTGGGACCAATATGTTCTTGAGCCATAATAGGACGCGATAACACACAGACTAACACAATATAATAAAATCATTATTAATGTTGTATGAATGTAATGAGGGGATAATACAATGCTATAGTGGCACTTAGCCTATAGTGAACTCTGATACCTGCCAACGTAAAAAAAAATCACTGAGTGAGGAGGGGCGGGCCTGGTGCTGAGAGCTAACTAACAGGCACTCTGCCCCTCACCAAGCCCCCTCACCCTCTCCAAAAATACAAAAAACTAAGGGTCATTAACTTTCAGAAAATCCTGTTTACAGTGGTTTTCAGCTCATTTTACCTGCCACCATGTGATTTTGGCTCCTCACTGGGTGACTATATGAAGGGAGCTGAAATTGTGTGACAAACGGTGGCACCATGTGAGTTGGCAGGCCTGTACCATTAAGCAGATAAACAACACACATGGCCTGTTGTGAATATGGCACTGAGTCATAACAGGATGTGTCAATACACAGACCAACACGACAACAAATAATTATCTTCAATGCCGCATTAATGGAATGAGGGGATGACACAATACCTTAATGATATGAGAACATACGCAAATACATGGTATTACATAGCTGATGAGCGGTGATCCCATAATGACTTTAATAACATATTGATTTGGCCAGATTGTATAAATATAAACAAGAACTTCAAGTCCCATAATGCATTTGTAAAGTAACATATTTTGCAAGTATGAAATGCAACAGTGAGAAAGGACTCACTGACCGTGACAAAGACCTTTGCGTCGAAACGCATAGGTTGGAATGTAATGTGATCGCTTTTGTGATTAAAAAGGAATTGTGAATTTGACCCCCTGGAGTACAGCATTCTTCATCTTATTGTAGAGGAAAATATCTCTCGGTCTCTCTCGGCAAATTGCTGATAGCCCTCTACAAAAACTCTAGCATACACTTAAAATTTCATTTTTTTAACCGAACGATTTAAGTGGCAACCGCCATCTTAGATCAGTCAATAAAAAAATTCCTTCTGCAGGCACACTTGAGTAATGATGGATGCATGTGCTTATAGAATGATGCACCTATTGGCTTTGCCAATGCGTCTGTTCAAAGACACTGTATTATAAGGAAATCGTCAAGCCGCAACCCACCTCCGTAGCAGGGCTCTCATTTTTAAAGCCACATCTGAGGATGCCCGTTCTATATAGTTGTCAAAAGTTGCCATTGTGCCAATGGAAGCAAGGAAAATAGATCCACCTGCTCCCTCGTTAGGTAGTAAAAAGACAGTCATCCCTTGGGAAGCAATAGGCCACTCTCCCCGGCACCAGTGCCACTGAACCTACTGCCCTAGTAATAGCTGAACCCATGCCCTTGGATGGCTGAGAGCAGAGAAAGGTCCTTAACAGTGCGAAGGAAGGAAAGATCCAGCCACTCCTGTGGGAGAGAATCTGGCCTGACTGCGCCTACCGCTGTCCCCTGGGCTCAGGTGGTGCCATATCAGATATACCTGGCCCGGATAGACACTTCAAAGAGTTTGCTTGTGTATTAGCCCTGTATTGCTGGGTGTTGCTAAGTAAATAGCAACGATCTGAATGCACTTTGAGTCCCTTGTTGGTGCTGATCGTACGACAAGTTAGTGCTATCAGTTTCATTGCTACAGATAGCGTGCAAGCTTCTTTGTTAAACACATCTTATATAAGGGAAGAGTGTTATCCTTAGTGCTGAAAGGGGCCAAGATATGTTGACCCTGAGGACGTCCAAGATGGACTTTTCAAGCTACTCCTGCCCATGAACTGAACTGGAAAAGCTCTCCTCTACTTCACCGTTCCGAAAACCTCCATATGCTTCTATTGCCCTTCATTGTCCCACTGCAGATGGAGTACATCCGCTTACGTTAATCTTGTTTAGGAATGGTACAAGGCTTTTCAGCGCTTCCAGCAAAATAAAAACTTGCTTGCTGGAGTGTTTCTCATAAAAAACAATCACTGGCAAACTCAATAGTCTGGTGTTGGCTGCCAGGCTCTCGGGTTTGACAATGCTTGTTTTGTACCGTCACGTTTTTTGCAAAACGTTATTGTTGGGAAAGCTGCTAGGCTATCTGCAATCTAAAAAAAAGGTTAAAATAAAAAAAAATACTAATCCTGGTCTAAAAAAAGAACTGATTGCTATAGTACTCCTTGGCATTTAAGGGTACTGCTTTGTGTGTGGATGTGCTTTTTGGGAATATGAAGAACGCTGTCAGTCACAGTGTATTTATCCAATGGCTAAAGGAGGCTGACCCACTGCCCATGCTGTATGTTGCAGCAGACAGAAGAAAAATGTGAATGACTCAACAAAAGAGTAATGTTTAAAGAGGGCTGGCTGAACGCCCCTATGAGTAAGTATGTCATACATATACATTTTAGTACAATAAAATGGTTTTAGCTCATGCCAAACGAAGCAAAGGGCAATTTTTCTGTCATTTTTCAAATAATTTGGAGCCATTGTTACAAGGCACTCGAATACTGCCTTATCTCCCCTTATGAAATCACTGGATCTGGTTTGGCTGCACAGAGAGCACAATTTAGCATGACGACCAGTCAGACAAATGATCTTGATGGCTCTGAATCAACATTAGTGTTATGGCAGGTGAAGATTGCAAGGGGAACGGGTGGTGGGTGGAAGGGGGCAGGATATGGTGGACAGTATTATGTGACATGCCTGTTATGTTTCAATGTTTCAAAAAAGCAAATAAAGATTTAAAAAAAAAAAAAGATTGCAAGAGGAACAGCATGCATATGTCTTAGATAATTAACATTACCCAAGGTTTTTGCCAACTCACAGCTCCGGCAGGACCGTGTTGAGGGCTTTTTTTTCCCAAACTAATACACATGCTGGGGATGCAAATATTCTCCAAGAAACACCCCCTTTTAGTGTCAACCGCTTCAAACAGTTGCACAAAATAATATCAAACTCTAAACATCGCTTATATAATGCGAGGAACATTTTTAGAAATGTTTGGATGTGACCGATCGAGAGGGTTGTTGGAACTACCATTTAAGCTGATAATGAAGTAGAAGGACTTGAAAGGACATTCTTCTATTATGAGAAATCGATGGCTTTCAACACAGAATGATGGAGCCCCAAAGCAACATATTTTTAGGGGCCTCATATTTCTTCCTTCCAAGACACAAATAGCCAACCATGGGAGGGGTTCTCCTAAAAACTCCCCACCTAGCACTACTATAGTTTTGGCATTTTGCTGGCTTCTGGGTGTCTCTTGATGAGACAGCGAGGCTTACTTTTAATGGCTTTCAGTTCTGGTCTGCAGCCAGAGTCCGTCAGGGCCAGCTTCAGTGCTGTGGCGCCAGGTGCAACAATGTTTGTTGATGCCCCCCTATCCGTGGTAGAGGTGGTGACCACCTAGACCATGGATTCCCTCACTGCCACCTTTGAACAGTGCCCCTCAAGTCTCCATAACCACTCCCTTTCAGATGCATTTAATTAGTTATATAGCGCCACTAGAGTGTCAGAGTACTTAGCTTCACACACATATTACACAAAGACAATCAATCATTGGAGTGTAAATCAGCGTATAGGGAATGTTACATAAGACAGAGGAGTAGAAGGTGTTGGAGTGACATGTCATCCATTCTGGTAGGCAGTGTAGTTTAAGAGTGCTTGGTCTGGAGAAGAACAAACTTAGAATTGAAAAACGGGACATTTCAATAATAAGAATCAATTTCTACCCAAATGAACCCCTTTTGAAACATTAATCAAAGCTCTAATCTATACTTTGCAGAGTGTATTTAGTAATCTGACGACAGTTAATAATTCACTGTTCTATATTAGGATTTAAACTTATAAAACTACAAGTGACAAAAAGATGTCTCTTAGAAAACCAGTAACCCACTGACCTATTTACAATATAGGCCCTTTGTGATCTGCATGGTACATGTTCTTTGCAGTAGGCACATTTACCCTCTGTACTATTTTATGATCAGTCAAAATCTCAACTAGACAACACTTCCTTCTCTCTCCAGGAAAAACATTAATCAGTGGAGGTTTCTTGACATTTTTATTGATGCCTGGAATTTGCTGGAGGCAAGGAACGTGGCAGCAGGTGCTTTCAAAACCAAAATAAACTTGAAGTCAGCAACCGGTGCAGCGGCACTGGTCGCACCGCTCTAGAGCCGGCACTGTGTCTGGTGACAACTGATAGACTGCCAAGTGGGGCTACCGTGGTTTATTGTTCATGGACAAACCATGGTTGTTCTTGGTGTATAGTCAACCACGTAAACTATGGCTTCAATTTGTTTCTGACAGTTACACTGGGGCAGTGAGAGTGGTTCCCCCTGTGCCGACTGTTGCATATTACACCTACAGCAGTACTTTCATCGCCCTTATTTTAATTGCAATCTGTGGTTAACGCTGTGGTCACCTCAGAAATAAATAATGATAAACCTCAGCGTCAACCAAGAGATTTATGTAGCCAAAGTGGCCACTCCACTCTGCTTGTATATTTGTGTTATAACTCAGTCAAGATAATTTCTAGGCCTCTGAAATGTATTGTAGGCCAGCATAATCTAGCATAATTCCCCAAATTTGCATTACATGAAATGTGTGAGATTTTTGCCACTTTGCATAACACAAAATGGTATGTCATTTTTGTACACAGGAGTCTAGTTTTGAATTGAAAATATCTTGCCGAGAGACAGTGATGCATTTTTCTCCTCAAACCAGTCTCCTGCCAGTATCGTGAATTACTTTTTGTGCTAGGTAGACCTACCTGAGATAAGCTACCCTAGATATCGAGTAAATGTCTCTGCATGAAATGCATAATTTTGCATAATTCGGGTTTCATATTACACGTATTTTCATGGGGAAAAAATCACACATCCCAAGTAATTACAGACAAGCCAGTAGCAAGCAGTGCCTCATTTTTTACAGTCCTCTTACTGTTGGACGGTAACTGGTTAATGGGTGAATAATAGGTCATTTCATAAACCTCGGCTCAGGTGTGGGACCTTCTTAATTGTTCTCAGCTTATTTTGGGTATCAGCTTGCAAGCCTTGATTGCACTGGTGGAAATAATGCTGGTAGCCCACATCAAAGTCCTTTTGGAGATTTGCAGAGAAAGCTAGTTGGAGGTTTGCAGAGAAAGCTGTATTTGCAGAGATAGCTGGTTGCAAAACTTTCTTTTAGTGCGTGGGATGTGAAGATGCAACGCGTGTTGTGTTTACAGATCCTAGCTAGCTGGTAGGTTGAAAAGGACCCGCTCCACCAAGGATGCCCAGCCTAAGACAATCACTACACAATTTGACAACGTCATATTTAGTTGGATAGGTTCAACAGTGCATAAAGCGATCCACAAGCATAAACTTCAGTTTTTGGCAAATAACTTTAGCTGGCATACTCTAAAACAGTGTCTCTGGTCAGCTAACTGGTCTCAGCAGAGGCAGCTGGCCTTTCAAACTTTTTTGCATACACATTGAAGCCTAACCCAGGCAATCTAGTTTGTCCCCACTGAGAATAATCTAACTTTTGGGGTGTTTCAGAGTTTGTTGGCCTCACTAATCTAGGCCCAAACTGACCTTCGACTGTGGGAGTCTTGACATTGAGGATTCATTTTTAAGCCCTGCTGGGGAATACAGACGGTCAAGACAATGTTTTTGTTTAACCACATGCGCGCTAGCGGTTTTCCCGCTGCGCGCTGCGATTTAAAAAAACCTGCGTTACGTGACGAGCTCAGCTCGTCATCCGCGTAGCGCAGGTTACGCCCATGACGAGCTGAGCTCGTCATGAGCGCCGAGGGGGTTAAAGCCCCCCAGGAAGGGGGTGGAGCAGATCATAGCCCACCGTGCTGTGCTTGTTCACCTGGGCATCTGCTGTAGACATTTACTCCAACTGGTTCACTTCGAGCCAATAGGAGCAATGCCCTTCGTTTATTACCAACATCATTCAACTCCTTATACCCAATGAACAGATGGTAGTCCTTCTACAATGTCTGCAGTGAAGCGAGAGGAAGGATGCCCCGCAGGATAAAAGTTTCTAATTCCCTAGAAAAGCAAGCTACATTGCATTATAGGGCCGAAAGATGCTGGCTTTAGAACCCAGAGTACTTTGGCAGCAATAGGCAGCATAAAATAGTAGAGGAATGACACCTTGTATTTACCGGACTCCCTCACTGGCTATAAATATAAAAGAAAGACGAGTCTAAGGCTGGCCTGGAATCTTTCCTCAAAAGATTGAATTATTTTTCTTACTAGTCTATCATAGCGAGAGGAACTGGATGGCTGACATCGGTCTTGGTCCTCGAACTACAGATGGCCGAAGTATTGTACGTTTTCCCTGTTCATCTCAATTGCAGAAGGAACCCAGGTACAAATGTCAGCTGTCCCAGCCGACCGCCCACAGTAGTCATAATTGACGGTCAACGGTGTCTATCTCAGGAGTTTTTTATGTAGACATGCTCATCTTCCATTTATATCTGTTGAGGGAGAAACTCAGTCTGGTAACTGATTTTCTGATCGTCTGTCTTCTATTGAACTGCACTTCCTGCTGTGGATAGAAGATAGCAGCCTCTACAGACACGAGTTTCTGTCTATTATGTCTAAAGCAGGACACAGGATAGCACAGCTGACAGTGATCCAGGTACTCCTGCTATTATGACAAAAGGAGAGGATGTTATCTCCCATAAACAGAAGGACTAGCTAGGTGAGACTCAGGAGGTACATCTGTGGGCAAACCATTAGGTTTGGTCATGAAGCCCTCACTCACTCGGGACACTGGAGCAGGACGATAGGTCGCAGGAGCACGCTGACCGGAATTACCGGTCTTCTTCCCCTCCCTGCCAAGTGACCCATGAGGCTTTAACAGCAAGTAGCAAGTTAAAGCAGAGGGAATCCCCCTCTAACACGTACAGCACCTTAGCGAGTGCGACACTTTTTACCACACACTGTCACTTAATATAGTTTATTGTCACCCACACATACTCATTGGTCCTGAGGAAAGCCAGTTTTAACCAAAAGGCCTGGCTGAAACATGTAGACCACAAAGGACGTAGGAGCTCCTAATACACTCCACATCGTCCACAGCCTTTTTATTTTGCTAACAGGGGCCCAGATATTAAAATTTACCTTTCACCCTCGGGAACTGGGACCACCTGTATAGCTTTTAACTTTTCACGTTCATTCTCACTATCACTGCACACTCAGTAAGCATACCAGCTCCTCAGTAATCTGGAGTCGCAGCACACCCGGGACACATTCGGTGTCACTGTGGTGGGCCCGATGATGAAGCATGACACCAACTAGGTTGGTGTGTGAGGGCTTCATGACCAAACCTAATGGTTTGCCCACAGATGTACCTCCTGAGTCTCACTAACACAACCTAGCTAGTCCTATATTGATATTTCTACATATAATCAGGGGACCCGGACTAGCTTACCTAGTCCTCTCTCTCCCTTTTGATTTGCTGATCTCCCATAAACAGCCACACTTCACTGCCTTGCTTTACCCTTCAGGAAAGGTAGTGAAAAAAACAAAACAAACTGTACTGCAGTATAGAACCTTCCCTTCCAGGGCTGTGAAAAAGAAGACAGAATCAGCACTGCCCTCTGCTTACCTTCCTCTCGTCCCCAGGAAACATTAAAAAAGACACTACCTATCAAGGGTAAAAAATGTTTGGTCAGACTTTCAAGTTCCCACTGAGACTCAACCACAAAATCGAGAGCCCACATAAACTCACAATTGGCAGCTTACCATATTTAACCTGGAAACCTACAAATATTCGTAGGTTAATCCTGGGGGTTTGCCACAAGCACACTAAAGAAAAACCCAAACCTGTGAACCACAGAATTTGAATTGAAGTTAGAATTTACTTATTTATAATTTTGATTTTCGTAAGGCACAGCACACTGCTTAAATGATAAACTAGAGCAAAAGGGGAAGGGGTAGTGAGTATACTAACCTTATAAGTTTGTCTATGCTTGTTTGTTTAAAAGAATATTTCAAAGGTCAGTTACTTGAGTTCTGCTTTCTTGTGATGGCAAGTAGATGAAAAGGACTTATTTATTGTCCAGTAGGCAAGGACTGGTCCTAGTCATCTAACCAAAATAGGAAGGTGAAATTTGTCCCTAGTGCAGAATTTACAACAATGGCCGCCTACTACAGCAAGATGCAACAGCTTGCCCATGTCTTTATGGAGGAGATAACAGGCTAAATAAATAGCTATTTTAATTTTCTGAAGGACAGTTGCAGGATTTCTTTCGGCATGGGTTGTTTGATGTGATAATAATAATTGTGTCGTATAGTGATAAAGACCACACTTATGCCGTTTCTAAACAGTGCAAATAACAGGGGGTACTGTTATCTCTCACAAGGATGCAGGCTGAATCTGCCTAACCAGGATGTGATCTCATCACCCTAAGAACAACATATTTGCCAGCGGCACGTGTCTAGTGGTCCTATGACTTTATTTCTGGTTCACGACTTGCCCCCATTCAGCCTGCTCATGAAGCCACCCACCCCTAAAGTAACTGGAGCTGTTCCAGTTAAAAGTGCCACATGCAACACGTATTGGCAATGCCAATTGGTCCCCTATTGGCAAAGCCAAAAGATCTAGCCTATGGGACCTACTGACTTGGGAAATGGTCCGTAGCCAAGCTGCACAGTACCTCCAATGCTGTGCACCATGGCTAAAGAAAAAGAAAAAAGCCTTTGACACCCCCAGCCACAACATTTTTTAGGCGCGTGTACAATGCATGAAAAAGCAATACACAAAAGCGTTTGGGTTTTTTAAAAGCAGGAGGGCAGAAGCAACCCAGGGGATAGGCGAAAGCCATAAAGGTGGTGCAAACAACATGGGGGACCGTGGGTGTGGTGCTGGAGCAATACATAGCAATAACACAGAGAGGGGGACAGGGAGCTGAAAAGAGGTCCAGTACCCTTGCCCCACAGAAAAAATATGGAATAAATGATAGGGTAACTGATCCTGTGGAAGAGTCTTTAAGGGAGAAAAAAGTGAGAGGGTATTCATATTTAGCAAGTAGTGTTCTCACACACCAGTAGTTATCATCGGGCTATGCTCCTCGTGGGGTCGGCGCTGCAATACCCCAGAGGCCCCGCCAGAGGGGTACCAAAAACATATTTATTCCAAGGTCCTCTTGGTAGGGATAAAAGCAGCGTGATGGTTGTCAGTCCCTAATAATGAGGAAAAACAACTTAGCAATAGGTGCAGGTAGTGTAGGTCGACATGTTTCAAGCATTAAAGGTCCAGGAGGCATCCTTGGAGTTTCATCAAGCCAAAAGTATGATAAAAGAATATCCCTACCCTTAATTGGGGTGGGAAGAAGAGTGCTGGCATCAAATGATGACAACATCGTACTCTCACAGAGGTAAAATTTAGAAAACAAATTGAAGACTTTTGCACAGTGTGAAGCTGCAGTATCCTCAAAGACACAGTACCGCTCAAGAATGAATGTGTTGGATGAAAACACAGTGGTAAAGACAACAGTCCTAATACTAGTGTCTGTGAAACAGATCACTATATGTATTTACAATGAGGTGTGGATGCACAATTTGGATAATCACTTCTTCTTGATAAACTCATTAATTATCCTCTATATTAATTATTCAATAGGCCTTATTGAACGATTCTCAATACTTCTGGGTTGTGTGCATACAGCAGTGACTTGGCTGTGTTTTAGTTGTGGATACTCAGAAGGAATGTTATGCCACACTGGAGTGACTAGGCACTTGTTTACAAAGTCTGCAGTTAAAAGGACACCTTTGTAATCGCACAGAGTCACCGGTCAGACTAAGCACACAGTCTTGAAATAACATTGCCCAGTTAAACACGAGGCCAGTTTACCATCTTTCATTTATTTTAAGTTTTCTTTTGACTTTACACTGTCAACTTAAGGGACCTGGCTTTGAAAATGTTTATTCATAGTGTTTCACCGAGGCTGTGAGTTCCTCATTGGCGGACTGGTAACTTTGTGGCCTGCAAGAATGAGGGGCGTAAGTGAAAAGGGATGGAAGTTTAATTCACCAGCTCTTGAGTTAAAGGTTGTGACATTACTGTCCAGAAAAAACAAGCTTCGAGTCATTTAAAGAGGACAAGCCCATAACTGATAAACCTACACAGCAACTAACAGTGGATGGGATGCAGGTGAGGCGCTTAACACACCCAGTAAATACCATTACCACAGGGCGAGGTATTCATGCGGTGCGGTAAACACCTCCCATTTGAAGTTTTTCACTTGAAAATGAGGCACATCATGCCTCATCCGTATTACAAGGACTACATTGCACGTGTAGTGCCTTCTTACTGGGACTCTTTGCTTATCTATTTCACCAAGTAAGCTCTGAATTCCAATACCATGCACAATCTCTTGATTGCACAAGGTCAGTTTCACCAACAGATTGTAAACTCCAGTCAGTGACGGTACTTCTGACCTCCATGCAGTGACATAACACTAAATGATGGCGCCTATCTGCAATATTGAGTTAAAGGTCACTGGAATTTCACTGAGGCTGCCTCACAGAGGTAACAAACAGTGGCAAACCGATAAATGATTGGATTTACCAATGGTTTTTAAGTGGTGCTGTACTGAATACCTCATGCTGCAAGGCATGTCTAAAGAGAACAAAAAAGGCACTCTGAAGCAGCCACTCCACTATTTTGTATGCGCACACACCATGCATACCTACACCTACAAAACAAAACCTTTAACACCCGATTTGAAACATTTTGCCTTTTTTTCAACTAACAAAATATGTTGCTGTGCCATATAACATGTTACTGTGAAAATATATCTCATGCCTAAAAAAAGAACATGTAATTATGTATTCTACAGCCACAATAAGTTGTGTTCTTGCAGATCGCCTGTGAACTTTGTTGGAGAGGAAATCCTAAAATTCCTCTGCTATAATTTTGAAAGTCACTGGTAGAAAATTAATCTTTGTCCCCCCCCAAAAAATGTCCATAAATGGAAGCCGGTGGGAAGATGGAGGATAGTACTGACTAGTAAGTTGGGTGGTAGACACAGCAGCCAATGACATTGGTTGGAACTACTATCTTGGTAAAAGAACTTAGGCGAAGAAGTCAGAAAGACGTAAAAAAAAATACATGTGCTAGATTGGCTACTTCAGAGGCTCCACATCTGGAGTTATATGGTTCCAATGACTACACTTTATCCTCTTAAGAGATTGTACTGATGTATAGCTCAGACCTGCGAAGGAGATGACACAATGCACAAAGGGCATACTTAGTTCAATTGTTTGCATTATTCTGCCTTCTGTGCTAACAACCATTCATAGCCTCAGCACTGGGGTGCCAGATGTTATATCCTCCCATTTACAAAGGGTACACACGAAATCTGGCCCATATGAAAGTATTTTCTTGATCAAGGTAGGCAAAGGGCCACAGGCTTGCTTACTTCAATAGTTTATTGAGCAGACAGTATCCAGCCACTGAAGCCCTTGCATTGCCAGCCTAGCTTCAACCGAATACAACTCCACACCTGAGAGACATAATTTAAAGAGGATGCAATCTAGAGAATTATTTGAATTTCCGGTTCATATTTTTTTAGTCTTTGTATGTTTGTATGTGTTTTTTCTGTAGCGTTAACCCTTGCAAAAGGGTGTGGAGTGTTGTACAGGACTATAGGCACTGATGCAGTCAACAAGTGATTTCAGAGGTAACTGGTTTGTGTACTGTTACTGTATTATGATTTAGTGTCTTTAAAGAGATACCTGTTCAAATCTTCCAGAGTTGGAGAAGTGGTGATGCATACAAAGAGGTTGCTCCAGATCCCGGCGCATAGCTACAAAGGCATCCTTAAGTTTTCTGGACTGAAAAAAACTCTAAAGGGTTTAACAGAAGATCTATCAAAAGTTTTTAATGTTTCTATCAATGTGGGATTCCTATTGGTTTTCATTTATTGTACAAGCACCCAAATGTACAGAAAAAACCATCAATGGCATTTATCTTAAGAGATTTCTCATAGTTTTTCTCTCCAAATTATAGAATTTACACTGGTACATTTAAAATCCACCAGAAAATGATCCACTCAAAGGCAGTGCAAAATTAAAACCCTGCCAGAAACATTGTGTGAAATTTGCAATTCACTCGCTCACTTAGAGCCAGCCATTGGTTGGTTAAGGTGCCCCAATGCTCTGTGCCCCCATAACACCTCATGCACCATTATACGGCACGCTGTCACTCATGCGGTCCTGAGGACGATAAGCGCTCTCTGCCAGCACCGAACTCTGAACCTACCTTGGATGCGCTGAACAAGTCGTGGCCGTCCTCACTGTGCAAGATTCAAAGGTTAGAACCAATGCTGAGTGTGCATTCCTGGAATGCTCAGACAAGAATTATAGGATTTAAACACTCAAGGCTGATCACGTGTTGCAGGAAATGGAAAACCCTGAATAGGCAGGACCTCTGGTCTAAAAATTAAAGTAGGCATCCAAAACAAACTTGATCTGGGAATGCGTGCGCGATGCAAATGCTCAGGTTAAATGTATAGGGCTCTCTATTTATCGAAGAGTGTAGCAAAGCACTACGTGTTGCCATTTGATTACTTAAGAGTGCCAGCAGCTTTTATATTGGAATGGCAAGTTGGAATGCAATCGGTTGGGACAATAATGACGGGCTTAGATCAAATACTATTCTCTTTGCCTCTTGTATGTCCAATAGAAATATATTTGTAAAAATATATAGCAGCAGAGGGCTGTACATAGTCAAAATCAAGAATTAAGGCAACCACTACTAAGACAGAAGCAGAGTTGTGGATAGTTAATGCATTGTGATGTAGTGTTTTTGAAAGAGGCAAGTCTTCAACTGTTTCCTAAATTCGAGCAGTGTTGTGGTGGTCCAGACGGATACAAGGATATTTTTCCAGATCCGGGGTGCACAAATGAAAAATTCCTATGCCTTGTTTTTCTTTTTTACACTTTTAACTCTGCAGTCTGATGGTGTCCTGGCTGCTGGTGTGTCGAGATCCACCAGAGATTGTGAGCTTGTCTGCAAGATAAGCACAGGTGTTGGTTGTCATGGCTCTGTCAATGCTACAGATAGTCTGAAGATGGTGTGGGCCACCAAAAGGAGCCAATGGAGTTCTATGGTTCCAATGCCTACGCTTTATCCTCTTGAAAGATTGTACTGATGTTTAGCTCGGACCTGCGATGGAGATGGCACAAGGGGCACCCTTAGTTCAACTGTTTGCGTTATTCTGCCTTCTGTGCTAAAGCTCATACATAGCATCAGCACTAGGGTGCCAGATTGTATTTCTTTATAATTTACCAAGGGTACACACTGAATCTGGTCCATATGAAAGTCTGCTCTTGCATCAAAGTAGGCAGAGGTCCATGGGCTTGCTTACTTCAACAGTTTATTGAGCAGGCAGTATCCATCCCCTGAAGCACTTGCATTGCCAGTCTAGCTTAACCCAAATACAGGTCTTTAGAGAGTGGGCAATCTTACACCTGTAATGCCCATATAGTCACCGCAGATATGTAAACTTACCGGCATGAGTCAGGCCCAATATCTAATTCAGCTCTGCGAATTCTTACAATGTGAACACTTTTTGTGCTTGTCCCATGCCTTTATAAATGTGATTATGGTCTTTCAACGACACCCGCTATAAGGAAGTACCATGCATTTACCACATTTTCTATGAAAATCTTTCTCTTGGCAGTTCTGAGCCTCTTCCATTAGGTCGAGAGACTAGAACTCGTCCACTGAAAAAATATCTTTGACTGTATTATTAACCCTGGAGTAGTTAGATGCCCACAGTATCTTCTATTTCCCTTCAATGCAAGTCTTTCTTTCTAAAGGGACTAAAACCCAACAGCAGCACGTTAGTGTGTCTTATGACCAGGTCTCAGGTATGTGCATGAATTGTGGGATGGAACGCTCTGGATGGCCCTCCAAGGGATGCCACAGCTATCTTACCTAGAAGAAGGGAGGGGCATCACAACCTCCTGACATGAAGAGGTTTTTGCTTACAGCATACATGGGTGGTTTTAGTGACAGCTCTTGATAGGATCTAGCTGGTGGGTGTCTGGGTAGTGACCTTTTCTGGAAGCTAGAAATAATATTCGAGAGAGTGTTCAGTGCCTTATGCTGGTGGTTCACATGAACTTGTATGTTCTTCACCACTTCATTGTAGATATCACTGAGGGAAGTGGGAGACCCCAGGAACTCCTCGAGTAAAGCATGGTGTCCCTGTTCCGCGCAAGGAGACAAAAGAACAGAGAAAGTGTGGCACCCTACTCGCAAAGTGGAAGTGGGCTGCTCAGACTGGATGTGAATGTAGGAAAGAAAGATAATTTTCCCCAGAGTGGATGCAACCTGTTCCGCATGAGCCACCTACGTTGATGGCCTTTGTGTTTTTATTTTACAGATATATTTCGATTAAATCCTTGTCAGCCAGCAAGATGTCTTGTGGTAGGCCCTTTCTATAGCAGTGACTGTGTTGATTCGGTTAAAAATGCAAACATACTACTCAGCCAGGAGTGTCTGGCTTTAGGGTTCCTGGACACGCTGAATGAGGTATAAGACCCTAATTTTTTACATCAACGCATTTTCTCTCTCCTCTACATAAGTAGGGAAAAAAGGGCTACTTTGTAAGATTTCTTATGAATATCCGACTCCATCTTATATGGTTCTCTGATCTGCAATGCTCATTTTATAGCTTTGGTTTCAGAACTGGACACAGTACGTTGGTTTGGCTTCACCAGTAATTCACAGTTTTAAAACATTTATTTTTTGCTAGACATGCTTCCACCTCCTATGTACCTCAGTATTCCCTTGGCTCTTCAACAACCCTTGTCACACTCTTTGGAAACTTTAAACTTTAGTAGACTGGACTCGCATTTCTGGCAATAATCAGCCCCATCCACTGCTTCGTTAGAAACCGCCCATCCTTGGTGGTTTAACTTGCTTTCGAATAACACTGGGTAAAAATAGATTTTGAAAAGTGGCTACCTATGTTCAAGGCAACATCTTGAGATAACAGTGGCTTATCAAAATCACATGTGCATCATAAGAACAGTTGGCAGGGCTAGAAGATGTTAGTAATCCGGAAATATATGATTAGCAAATAGAATAAAATACAAATTTATCTCACTCAAATGAACACATCGGTAGAGAGTAGAACCAGTGCCAGTAAACAAAGAGGTAACCTTGGGAATTCTTTGTAAAAAAAGAGTCGTGCAATGCACCTGGTAACCATATCATAGACACAGGCGCAGAGGCAAAGAAGCTCTATGGGGTCGCACTCACAGTGCGCCACCTTCTAGCTGGTGCACTGAGTGCGCCCCTAAGAGCAGCCCTCTGGAGGGAAGAAAGGGGGTCCTATGGACCCCCCAGACATCTCCTTGCAGGCGGGTGCAGTCACTAACTGACCCGCCTGCAAGGGGATGTCTCATCCCCTTTAAAAGTGCAGGCGGGTTGCTGCAGCCCCACCGTGTTTTCACATGAATGCGCTGCCCTGGGGGAAGCGCAAGTTCGCAGCTGCCCTGGGGGCAGCACATACATCGTAATAGGGTGCATTGTCATTGTTTATGCCCAACGCACCTTTTAGAAGGTGCGCCCAGCGTAAAAAATTACAATGCGTAATACCGCCCCAGGACTCTATGTAATTGTGGCTTCTCATGGCTCCGTTAACCACCACATGACTAATCTGCACCAACTAATGGGTAGAAGGGACGCTTAAAAAAAACCAACCAAAAAAAAAACCAAAGGTGGTGATGGACGGAGCGTTGACAATACAAACACTCACCCCCAGTCACCTGATCTGGGTTTAATCCATCACCGTTCTTTAGCTCACTCCACCACCCCAGTTCAGACATGGCCATATGCAAATCAGTCTGACCCTGTGCCTCATGGGAACAGTCCAGCCCGAACTGCCAAGCCATGTCTTCCCTGGACCGGAATCAAGCTTCCCAGGACCGGTTTCTGGCTTTACAGCCGTCTTCAGCCAGGCTTGCTTGTCTCCAGTGGCAAAGTGAGCAAGGGACTCACGTCTGAGCATACCCTGCCAACTTAGGGCGAACAAAAAAAAAACCAAAGGTGGTGACGCTTGACAGATGCACTCTGTTCCTCATTGATCTCTAACTTATATTCTGTATTCCGGAGAGACTCCGAGAGAGGTACTGGGAACAAGAATCAGCACAGAAAAATGTCTAAAGCACATTGCATTGACAACGCACCATGAGAGAGTTTGACTCTCTGTGTGTTCAGGAATCATCATTCTTCCCATGAGCAGATTTAAAAAACAAACATTGACAAAGCCAATAAGTCCCAGCTTTGGGACGTTTTGGCTTCGCTAATGGTTTGAGCTATCCAGGAGAGCACGCCAGATGATATGCCATGCAAGCAGGGCCGGCTTTTAGGTGAGCTGGGCACAGGCTCAGGGTGCCAATCTTCAGAGGGGCAAAAAGATGGTTTGCATAAATGTTCTGCAAACAGCAGCGCCCTCTACCTTCACTCTAGTGTTTACATTTGAACCCCTTGGCCGCGGCGGTAATTCCACCGCGGCGCTAGGGGGCAGGCGCGCAGCGCCGCCATGCCATGACGGAACCACTCCGTCACGAGCCGCGGTGGCGCTGTGCTTGTGACGGAAACATTCCGTCACGGCCCCACCCACTCAATAGAACGCGCCGCGTGGCGCGGCGGCCGGGCCGTGACGGAACCATTCCGTCTCCAGCACAGCCCCACCGTGGCTCGTGACGGAATGGTTCCGTCACGAGGACGCAAGGGGTTAAAGGGCTCTAATTGTTTTCAAGGTTCGGCAGTCTATGTTTTTAGAACCCAATCACCCCCCCTACCTTCCCCTCCCATCCACCTCTCACCCCCTGCCACCACACATCAACTCTCCCTTCCACCCATCCCCTCCTCAGCAAACAACTTGGAACCTGCTTGACAGAGCTAGGTTGTGGGTGCTTCAGGGGAGGTGCACAGATGTGTCTTCAGAGGCAAGGGGCTGTTGCCTCATTTTATTCACCAGCAGTGGTGAGGGCGGCACATTTCTTTCCATCAAGGGCAGTACTGGAGCAAGGGCTGGCTCTGGCCGCAAGGCTAAAGAATTAAAAATAAAGCTTTTGATTTCCCGGCCAGGTCCTTTTGCACATATGCACAACATGCATTTGCGCATCTCCAAAATTATGCAGGCGCTTTATTTTTCATTTTAGCTAACGATCAGAGTTGTATCAGTAACTAAATAGAAAAAAAGTGAAAGCATGTTTTTTTAATTTTAAAGTGGATGGCAGAATTAACCCAGGGGAAAGCAACAAGCAGGACGAGCGTGTGGGTGGCAGAAGCAAAACCGGCGTCAAGGAGTGAAAGCAACATGAGGGCACAGATGAGAGGACCAACGGGCAAAAGAAAGCAACTTGGAGCAGGCAGGGAGAAAGCACATGGGCGACATAGAGAAACATGGATCGCGGCGGAGGGAAAGAGAGAAGCACACAGGGAAGACAGCGGAAAAAGGGGCATGTGCTTAAACAAAATAGGAAAAGTAGCGCTTGAAAATGTGAGCAGTGGAAGGATGTAGTAATGCATCCATGCTCCAGGGGCAGGACAAACACAAAAAGAGGATGGAAACCCCACACAGCTAATGAATAAAGAAGCAAGTAAATGAGAATTACAATGAAACCAACCAATGGTAAACAGTGGGCGGGCTCTAAGCCGCTGTTAGCTAAAAATATGTTTCGAAATAGACACAGCATACACGGTCTTAGGTGAGACCTAAAAAAAGTGCAAACGTTGTAATTATACTTCAGAGTTTGCCAGTGTCGCAAATTAATATTCCTCTGCAGCATCAAAATAGGCCCACTTTGTGGCAGTCCACATTGGAAACCTCCTGCCTGCAAAAATGGGTGAAAAAAACAGCTTCCTATACCTCTGTACCTTTCGTTAGCACAGGTTGTCCAGGGGAAGTGACGTATTGACTGTCAACGTGAGTCAAGCCTACTCAGCAATCTTTTTGCTGGCATATGAAGGTGATGATGTCACAGCTGTGAACATGTGGTGAGTCGCCCCTTACATCCCCATCCCCTTCAAGGGAATGACTGCAGGGCAAAAGGAGGGTGCGATTTCTCACACCAGGCAGCCAAGTAAACCAACACACAGCTCTCTGTGCTGGTATCAAATTCGCAGTGTCATTTATCTCTGGAGAGGAATGGGGTGGGGAGGAATCCGACACCCTGTGAGATGACGTGGGAGATACAGGTATGCTGAGGGTGTGTGTGACATACAGCCAGCGGCGACTAAGGGGTAGAGCGGGTGGCCTTCCAAATGTCAATACAAAGCCGTGAGAACAGGCATTTAAACAACCTCTAGCTCGAAACACGGACTGGCCATTGCTCACACAGGCTCTGCAGATGACCTGAGGTGGAGACGTAAGATAACCACTTCCTTGCTATGTAATCATATAATGTATTCAGCTATCTAAATATGAGAGAGAGAGAGAGAGAGAGAGAGAGCGAGTGTGTGTGTGTGTGTGTGTGTCACACATATATATGTCCATATGTGTGAATACAAACATATATTTTATGTATTTTGCCATGCCAGTGAACAGAAATGTGGAGCAATAAATGTGCAAGTTTAAAATTCCATGTTAATACCATAGTATAACTAAGTAATGTGCTACAATACACAGATTGTACCGTACAGTAACTTTACAGTGGAAAACAAGGTATCTAATAGTAACACACCCCGTACAATGTGATTTAATCACAGTGCATGGAGTTAACCTAACCCCTTGTGTTCGATTCTGAATAACTTTCTTACTAATTATTGCACAAGAAAAAACAGCATGGCATAAAAGATATGAAGATTTGAATTAAGAAAAGTGTTATTAATTACCGTCGTTGAGGTAAGGAAGGAGCGCCATGGCCAGCGAGGTTTTGCCTCCAGTGAGTTTGGCCCTTACACCTCCTCACCAGTAGCAAAAAAAGCATATTACACCCTGTAGATCTGTGTATTAGTGCCCGAAATTCCAAAGGATGACACCAACGCCCTAGGTGGGATTACCGGTTTTAAGAGGCAAGGCAAAAGAGCTCTCGAAATAACTTCTAAAAACAACTGCTAGCATGCTTACCCCATTGATTCCAGCATCTTTTGCCCCTTGTATTAGGTCAGTTTCGTAACGCTGGGCCGAACTCATGCACTGTTTTGGAGTTAAATGGATATTGAGCTTCATACCCCTGACGAGGCGCGGGATAATTTTTAGTGGGTGGGTAGGTAGCACCCAACTTTGTAGATTTCGGAGAATGAAAGAGGTCACTAGCATGATCAAGCATTATCTAAAATACCTCAATCTGCCATGTGTCACTGTCAAACATCAGCCCAGTCACAAACTGACACACTTGGAAAGTTTGAGGTTCTTTGAGTGCAGGTCCTTATTGCACCATGAGCCGCAGGGCCCCAACCATCTCCTCAAACAAAGGCTAGGGTGGTGGCCTTGGAGATGTCGAGAGCTGGGCTCAAATTCCGATTTGGGACATCAGCCTACCAAGCTCTGGCAAATGTGACTTTTGTGTGTTTACAAACAGAAATAAATGGTGAATAAAAAATTCCCAAACACAAAAATAATTCCTCACTAGAAAAACAAAAAAACTGAGATTGGCCTACCAGCCCTAGCACTGATGTCAACTACTTTCTGGGTAAATGGACACATGTCCAAGAGCACACCACAGTCACTCACAGTTAACAGAGCCAATGGCTGATGTGGGCTGGCCCACTTACCCATGTTGTACAGTGTGATGGGCATACGCAAAATGTGAATGGCATTTGAACAGACCAATGGATGAAGAGTGATGACAGAAAGCCCCTGAATGTATACATGCCTGCATATATTTTTATTAACAGCTGTCTATATGCCAGACCTAAAATGTTAGTTATTCTCAACAACTAACTTGATCTCCCTGTCTCAGTTCAAAATATCTGCAATTTACTTATCCAAAATTGTACATAACAAATCCCAAAGCAATTATTGTTCTACTTCGCATTATGTAACATAATTGCTAAATGATGCTGAAAAAGGCTAAGTGATCACCTAAATATAAATATAAAAATCTTTTATTAATTCAAGTTGTCTAAAAACCTTTGATGCATCTTGCCTGTACTATTACATGGCAAAAGATAAAATACAAACCCTTTCAAATCAAGTCATAACAATGTCAACAATGAATGTCTAAATATTTATCAAGAATCAATATATAATGAGAAAAACAAAGAAAGTTACAAAGTAACACATGAATTCAAAATGGAAGACTATGGAGCTTTGATCATAGATAGATCCGGTCGTGTCTAGGATCCATTCTTGATAAATATTTAGACATTTACGGTTGACATTGTTATGACTTGATTTGAAAGTGTTTTTCTAATTTGATTATTAATTCTGAAATATTCTTAATTTCATTTTCATTTTATTTCCTTTATTCGGCATTTTCATTAAACACCATAAACAAAAAACTTTTGAACTGTACAGTTTAAAAACATTCATGGTGAGAAACACATCGAAAATGAAATACTATTCATGATTACATAGTTCATTTAAAGGACCCATACTCCCCCCAGTATTTGCTCAACTAATACCTCTAGTCTGCTGATCTTAAAAAATGTGTCACCGCAAATAAAGTCAGGTGATCTTGGGCCATTTGTAAATATAAGAGGGCTTCTGACACATGTCTAAAATTAGCCTTTTTTAGCAAATTTATTAAAAAGCGACGCCTGGGCATTGAATAAAAAGGGCATAACAGTACAAAATGAAGGGTATCCTGCAGAGATCGTTGATCGCAGCCGCAAGGACCCTTTGACTCAACAGAATTTGTAAAACCTGCTGGCTCAGCTAGCAGGTGATGTAAAAGGTTGAGCCTAAAACGAGTTATTAAAAATCTGCCATGGGCGTTATGTTTTAGTGCAAGATAGGGCTCCATTCCTACACAGGACCTTATCCGGGGGTATGCCTTAACTGATTGTTTGGTACTATCCTTGGCTTCTCGTATAATGGCTTTGTTTTCAAAAAACATCTTTTTTACTCTGGCCTGATCCCCTTTTGTGATACAGGAAGGCGTCAGAAAAAGATCTTCACACACAGCCCAGTTCTTCGTGTATAATATGGGAGGGAACACACTGAGGGATTTTGAGGAGCCTTCTCAGGTATTTGTTCTCCTCAATTTGCAATTTGGAAGCATCCACCATCCCCCAAAGTTCCGCCCCATAAACCACTTTTGAGTAACAAATAGAATTATATAAAACCATCATCTGCTCAGGTGACCATCGCCCAATATTCTTATAGCAATCTATATGTCGAAATGATATGTATGAAATCAGTTTTTTGTCACAGATGTATATTGAGAGACATTTAGATAGTGGAGCATGAGTTTTTTTCTTCGTTTGTATTCTAACTGTTGCCATGTAACAGTACAGGCAGGATGCATCATAGATTTTTAGACAATTGTATTAATAAAAGTTTTTTATTGTTATATGTTTCAACATCATTTAGCAATTACGTTACATAATGCGAAGTAGAACAATAATTGCCTAGGGATTTGTTATATATAATTGTATTATCCCTGTCCTAGGAATAGGTACAAGTAGCAGGGGGTCCTTATATACACATTGATGTACATATCTAAAACCAGCTGTAAAGTGATTGTCAAGCCAGTCAAATACTGTGTTTCAATTCCTCCCTACACCTGGCGTCTATAAACCAGGTGCTCAAAGACCCACACACTATAATATTCTACATGGAGTACCTCATATTTAAGGGGCTCCTGATGTAATAATGCTCTCTGTAAAGCTTTAGCCTTGCACATCCATTTCCAAGAATCAATGCATATTTTTATTAGATAGCTAGTGCATCGTGACACAGGAACTTGGCTCATGAAGGTGGAGATACCCCTGAATCATGCTGTACATTCGGTTAGCTGGGAGTTGTTATATTGTTTTTAGTCTCCCATTCAATTTTATGTTTAACACTTTAATTAGCTTATTGGAATCCCATCACTTTCAACCTGATCTTCAAAGCTGTTTGCGCATCTGAGTGTCAGGAAAGTTGAAATTTCGTTCGCAAATTCACAGAATCAGGATTTTAAGAATTTTAAAAATGTAAATTAAAAATGTCATGCTGGAAAGAGAAAGTGAGAGGAAATGGATGTTTCAAGGGTGAAAGTGGTGGCCAGGTTTATTTTCCTTGCATTCACACTGTAGAATTAAATTGCTTCAAGGTGCCACGGCCATGCACATTCTTCTGAACACCCACCAACGTGTTATTTTGCGGGTATTCACTAGAATTTCCAAGGCACCTCTCACACTGGAAGCAAAAATAAAGCTACTTCTGCAAAAGGTCGAAGTAAATGTTTCCAATGTGGAAACGTGAATAGAACTCCCCCAATATTTAGTGGGGATGCTGGACGAGACTTTTGTTTCACACAGAAAAACTATTTCCCCTGCAGAGGAAAAAAAAACAAGTTTTAGCGAAAAGTACTCAACTCTCATTTAGCCCGTTTCTGAAGCCTTGGGGAATAAGCTTGTAAATCTCTAAATGTCACTGCTTTCAAGGTATTGCTCTGTGGAATTCTGTGCATTCTCTCTGGGAGAACAATTGCTGCACGTGCATTCCGAAAGCAGGCATAAATTGCTTCTTTCAGAAAACATATCAAGGACTTTTAATCTTTAAAATATGAATCCTGATTTTAAGTGAACCTACAATGTAGTTTCCCCAAGGAGGACCACCTACTGACAGCCAATGATATCCAGTTCAATTTAACTTGTTTTTTTGTTAATTACAATTGACACTTGAGGTTAATTTGTCTGTGGTTAATACTGTATTGATGCAAACGGGTTACTAGTCTACAGCATTAAACAATGAGGTTCTCACTATCTAACAATAATCTGTAGTTGTTGAATTGGGAGGTTGCGGCATGGCTTGATGGGTCAGTTTGTATTGATAACAAAGATCGACATTCAAGCACGCACAGGACCAAAGTCAACTTAATTACCAGTTTAACCTCAAAGGCATCAGATTACCCCTCCAGGGACTAGGTCTGAACTTCAGCTCAGTCACGGCTCTCATTCTCTTCATTGCCCCAGGGCCTGACGGTCTAGTTAGACGGCTCTTCCTATTGTACCTTTGACCTTCACACTCTGACCCCAGGCTCTTTAAATACCTCGCGTGTCACCGCCAAGCAACCAGTGACCTGGTTCCTGGGGAGGTTGGCTAAAATGGAGCCAAAAGTGCAGACATTTTGTATGTGCAGGAGAAGCAGAGCTCTGGCTAGGCTAACAGCGCCAAACTGGGACTGTCTTTGGGATAAACTCTCAAGACTGAGTTTTTCTCTCGCCTCAAAGCAACATATTATCAGGGCTCGAGTCGTCCCTCCACTTATTTTACTGGTGGACGCCGTCCCCCCTGCCAAATAGCTGGACTTGACTCTTTGGTCTCTCTGGGACGAGATCGGAGCCACGGTTTGTGACGCCACTTCCCGTTGTGACGTCACTTCCGGTGACAGCGTCCCCCCACTTCTTTTTTTAGGACTTGTGCCCTGCATATTATAAAATATTCTAGCTAGAATAACAGAATAGTTGTACAATTAAAATCGGCATCTTGTGGTTTCTCCTTTGAGTTCATTTTTCCTGTGTTCACACAGCATTAGTTGGGTTGCCTCGAAGTCCATGTCTCAAAGTGGTTTTCTCTGTCAAGGTCGGTATCTTCATGTTGGTGATTGCTTTTCCAAGTTAAGTTCCTCTGTTTGATTAAGGTATCCAAAACGTTTCTGGGGCAAGGTTCTTGTAATCAGTCTAGATGGGTTTGAAAGCTCCTTGGGGTACAGCTAGAGTTGTGGGAAGGTTCGACCACCCTCTAGAGACTGCACCACTTCTTGATATCCTAAATCCTTTAAATGTCCGTGGACTGTATTCACACTGAAAACAAGCAGCGACTTTGTAATTCAAACTACTCCTTACAGTACAGAAGTGTGTCGGGAGCTGAAAAGTGTGTTACTCCATGGGACGGCATGGGTTGGTAAAAATGTCATTTCTAGTGAGACCAGTACGAGCACCACAATGCACCTTTATGTTATTCTAGCAGCCTTATGTATCTCATTTAAATAGGAAATCCAGTGTAGAGAAAAAGTACTTCTCTTTTTCCCAGTCCTGTATCACTAACAATGACCAGCAATAGCATTCTAGAATGGTCCTTTGTTTGATGATGTCACAAAAGACCTCAAAACCCCGGCTGACATCATCCACCGGGCGGCGTCTTTACGGAGGAGGTGGCTAAAGTAATTCTCTTCTGGTGAGTAAAGCACTAAGTCCACCATTTTAGTACCGTCCACTTCTTCCAGACAGCAAGAGCCATACGGAATTCGAGTGCTTATTTTGTATACAATTACTTTTTAACTTATATTCATTCTTTTCATATGAGAATCTGGTTTATTATATCATGTCACTCAATGCTAGGGTTATTAACGTACTTGGGACATGAATGAGGTACTTTTTCATGTTCTTGAATTATAATGGCATTGCCAAACGATAATAACATTAGATTATGTTATAGCAGTTAACCAATATACTCGACATTATACACCGGCCGATGAAATCCCTCAAATCCAATTGTATTTACTCTCATCATATTTTTTGTTTTATAGTTTTTCAGCTGTCCTTTTAGTCTGCTTCCGCTCAGTGCCTGTTCTCAACCCTTGTCCCGCTGGTGCGGTGAGGGTCAGTTGATGTGGGCAGATCAAAGGCATAACAGGAAGTTACGCTGTGAATGCCGGGAAGGGATGCATGTTTAAAGCGCTGCTATCTAGGATGGTGTTTTTTTAAGACTAACTTTAGAAGGGAAAGAGTCGCAACGTAAATCCGATGAACATCTATTGAGAATTTAAACATGTCATTTAACAGTAATTCAAAGGCGTTTTTTTTTTTTTATTAGTATGTGGAATCCGGACGCCAAGTGTTAAAATTTAACAGTGGTAGGCCACAAAGAAACACCTTTGAAAGCCAAAAAACTAAAAAGGCCAATGAGAGCTGGAGTCAGCCGGGTAAGGCTGAAGATCACATACAAGGGAAAAGTCCAGATATACCACCGGTTTGGGTGTGACCTGAGCAGTTTCAGTTTTGGACAAACTGTTTATGTAACTACAGCACGTCGGTCCAAAGGACTCAATGTTGAAGACTTGAGAAAGCTAGAGGATAACTCAATGATTTGAAAGTTCACTACACGAGCCAGTTCAAGAGTTCAATCCTGCCATGGCTGAATCTGCCTTCACTCCCACCCATAGGCGGTTAAATTGAGTGCCATAAATTGGGTAATAGTAGGGGTTTGTAGTTCTGGTGCCCTGCAGCTGATCCAATTCAATTCAAATAACTGACCTGAAAACAATGATCGGTAAAAGAAAAGGCCACGCCTGGAGCACTGCATTCCTGATGACATGGAGTCACCTGGTAACACAAAAAATGGCTACTGCGAAGCACGTGGACTAACCACAAGTGTGCACGTACAAACATAGAGCGCCAGGAGTATGCTACTTCCTGCTCAACCACCCTAGGCAACTGTCCCATCAGTCCAACGCATCTTAACTTCCTTCGCCACAATCCATTGTCAGCTTCGCCACGTGAGCAAAGAAGAACACCGCCATTCAGGGGCCAAAGACCCAACACATCACCTTCCAGAACATACTCACAGTCATTGGACTCGAAGTTAAAATAAGGCGGGTGCAAAGTCCCCCCCACAACACAATTTTGTGAAGTTCACCACTTTTCTTTTTTCAAAGCTTGCAAAGTTTGTCGACTTTCCCTCCCTCATGTCACGTTTTTCTCCTTCTCACGAGATAATTTTCACGCGAATCAAACTAAATCTATACAGAGTTTTTCTCTGAATTTGCTTCTGCTTTTATATGCGCAAAAGTATTACGCAGGAGAAGAACACTAACTGTTTTAGGCAACATGCATCTCACGCAGAACAATTTAGTTGGTGCTAAATAAGGCTATTTGCAACATATATCGTCACGCAAGTAACAATTTTCACCTGAATTTAACACAGAAATAAGTTTTGAAAGCTACACCAAGACTGATATGAAAAGAATTCAACTACACACACAGCGAGCTAAGAGCAGCCAGGGAAAATGTTTTAATGCCTCTCACATATTGATTGGGACAAGAAAGTCTACGGAGACATCCTTGCACTCTACAGAGCAGCTTTAATGGACTCACCTTGCAAAAATATATTTTTTAAATGAGGTTAAATGATTCATTTTACAACGCAATTTCCCAAAAATATTGGCAAAAATATCATTATATTTTCATGTAATTCTAAATAGAAACGCAGGAAATATTACATTTCCTCAAACCCTGGCACAGGTTCGATATGCTGGGAATGACTAGGCCCACCACTTCTGAGAGTCCAGCCCGTCCTCCAACCCATTGGGTGTTTTTAGGTCGAGCCTGGGCAGCGCATGCACTGCTTTGCGAGGCATGCTGTATTGAAGAATGTACTTGAAATCCCGCCCGCTCTCCGCCCATATTTGTCATTGGCTTGTGTCATTGTCCTTCGTAACTGCTGGCTTCTGATTCGTTATTAGGCTCGTTTGTCCCTCCTTAGTACCGCCTTGTCTTCATTTGTAACTTCCCATGAGGACTGTCCCTTTTACTTCAGTTGTTACAGGGTACGGCTTCTTTAGTCTGTAAGCACTATTCTCTTTAATGAATTTCTCCTACTGCAGGAGGGCAGGAGGGTCTCTTGTGCACAGCTGAGACCACCTGCTTGTTTATTTAACTCGTAGCAAACCTGGGAGCTCTTCAGGGGCCATGGGAGACAGAAGAAAACATAAATAAAAGGCATTGTCAGTTACAATGCCAGTAGCTCAAACTCGCGTAAATGCGAGACCTATTGCATTGCAGATGCTTGTTTTGTTTGCAGCGGGTACTGGAGATCTGTTATGATCCTGTAAATTTACAACTAGAAGTACCAGAATTCAAAGAAAACACGTGGACTGGAGGAGCTGCTCAGGTACAGGGACTCATGCATGAAACTGTAACACCAGAGAGCCTAATGAGGCGGGTGGTCCCCACCCCTTAGTCGGTTTACAGTCTGGGAGTGCAGAAGATATATTTTGACACAGTCCCTCAATGGTAAGCAGGGGCGTGCTCTCTTTTTCTCGGCTGCCTGCGGTTTGTGAATTCTGCTACAGTTTTGTATTTCTGAATGCTATAGTGCCCCGAAACACACAGAATGTGACCAATTTGAGATCTTGGCACTACATAAAACACCATCTATGTGAGGCTGCCTGGATGACAATACGCCAATTCAGACTCTATTACTGCTGACCGTGTCATTTACAGCTTGGTTGACTTTTCTTTAGGAAGCTAGGAGTCAATTGAACGTTTTGCATTTTAACCACACTTGGCACAACAAACTACTGGAGGCAATCTTCTTTGTTACTAGAACAACCACAGTTGTCAAGTGGCCTTGTATCATATCTAAATCTTTTAGTGGGGCCTGTTTTTTCAGTGAAGGATGCACTGCATTCTGGGATTTGTAGTTTCACTTCTAACATTGTATGGATGAGCTCAAAAGTCCCAGCATGCAAAGTGTAGGTAGCTAAAAAGCCAGAATTTGCTTATGCTGTCAGACTTGACATGTATCCAGTTGACTACTCTGCGTAACACAAGATTACCCAAACTGTAGAGCAAATCTGAAGTGCCTTTAAATCTCCCAGAACAGTAATCAAATGCCAACAACTACATTTCTCTCCAGTGGTTTATCAAGGTTGCCATTTGCCCTAATGCAAACAAAGAGAATGCATTCTGGCCTCAATATGGGTGCCAGGAAACAGCCAGACTTTGTAGAACAGATAACCAGGCAACGGTGGCACTGAACCTGCTGCCCTAATGATAACATCTCGCTGCCGGAATATAATTTTGTGCAGCATCAGTTATACTTTTTGGGGCGGAAAACTCACTTATGGTTAGATATTAAATGTTCTTTTTTGGCAGTATCTATCTACCTTTCAATCAGCCTCACTCTGCCAGGAGGCTCCTGAGCAAAGTCCATCTGGCATCTGGGAATCCACCCACAGTGTACATACGGAACAACGGAAGAACCGGTGGGCTGTAAATTCCTTCTCTATCTTTTAGAGATAACCAGATTCAGAGTTCTATTGGAGTTAACCTCGAGGGGGAGTAAAGTAGAGAAGCACGCTCATTTTCAGAGGTCATCCTGATGTTCAGGCCTCAGCACTGTCATTGCACGGACACCAAAAGACCTACAAGTTGGGTCTAAATTCTCTAAAGGGGGCATCCAGTACAGCTAGAGGAAAAATGTAATTCTATTTTCACTGTGCCACATCTCTAACAATTAACAATGCGCATTTCGAAATGTTCCTTTGTTTGCTTATATCTGATTGGATTTTGAGATCTATTGTGACATTATTCACTGGACGACCACTTTAATACCTGCCCTGTATTGTCCCTTTTGAGTGAGTGAGTCCGACCCACAGGGATGTCATGAGGGCATTAGAAACTTCCTCCACTATCTCCAATGATTTTGTTTTAAAAATTGGACAACGGGATCACGGACACAGCTCAAATTTACAAAAATACATTGGGTAAGAAGCAAGTTGTGTTCTAAAAAGAAACTGGTAGCATTACATATTGTATGGCTCAACCAAATGGTATGCTTGTCCTCCACTGTGACTTTTGGGGCTGAGACTTTGAGAATGACATTCAACATTCTTGCCTTTTGCATCAGAATTTACATAATACATATGATGTAAAATATATTTAAATGAATGAGAATTAAGCTGAAGGTTAGGCTGTCAGATTAAAGCAAGCGAAGAACTCTATACGCTGTGAAGTGGGGCAGCATTGAAATTTCAGAGAATTTGGGATAGGGACACCAGGGGGCTATAGTAAGTGATGAATGGTCTTTACCCAATTGGGGTTTGATTCATCTAGGCCCATTGTGGAGTTTTAGGGGCCCCTTAATTAACTACGGATGAGGTTTTGGAAGGTTTGGTCTTGTTTTTGTAAGGGTTTTTTTACTCGATTGATATAGCAACCCTGTGTTAATGAAATGAATTTGTCTCTAATATTTTTCACATCTTAGATTATCCTTACTCTTAGCATGTATTACGAAGGAAATTAGGCAACATACAATTTTATCGGATTCATTCTTACTGGGGGAATCATGTATTCTATCTACCCCATGTACTTTTCTTCTTTTTCTTTTGTAAATTCTATCTGCTACGAAAAGATGAAATGTATTTCAAAATATTTTATTTTTTAAAGAGAATTAATCTGCAGTTTTTTCCGTCCTTCCCACTGTGCCTACGTTTGTTTACGGAGCAGAGGTTCTAGTGTTACACGTTTCCCTGCCAGAACTTACTTGCCAGGAGTTATTTTACAAATCTACCAGGCAGAGACCACCAGATGCTCGAAGTACAAAAGAAACTTGCAACCAGTAGAGGCGAGGGCTAGTGTGGTTAGGTGCCTTTAGGGGTGTCTGATGTGGGTGGGTGATTATCTGTCCTTCAGAGGCCCATGAGACAGAGCCTCAAGGGTCTTTCCGAAATGTCCTTATGCCAAGAGTACACAAGCATACACACGTATTGTTGTTCCCACGCAGTGCAGTCAGTAAACGAGAGTCCTAGCGACGCTCAAACAAAGCCCAACAGATTACAGTAACAAGCAATCGAGCCCTTTGCTCCACTCACAATGTTGTGCATGCATTCTGCTCTCTTTGTCGCTCTACAATCAGATTTGGCTGCTGCTTCCTGCATAATGCATTGTCAGGGGCAATGCAATGATCTGCCTACACTAGGCAACCCTATAATGAGGCGCCAGAAAGGAGTGACAGGCTGTCTCTGGAAGCACACGTCATGGTCCCACTGCCAACGAAGGGGTGGCTTTAAGGTGTACATTTGTCTAGGGTACAACATATCCTAGAATTACCCTCACCCTGTGTAATGTATTAGAACTCCCTGGAGCAATTTCAGTTCCAGGGTTCAAAACAGAGGTTTGGGCCTGTTTAGCCCTGTCTGTGTGTTCTCTGGGGCCACTTCAATGTTCATTGGCAAACCTGAATCTTTGACTGTGCATCTGACAGAGGCAGGAATTCAGGCTTTTAAAAAATAAATAAATAAAATACCGGCCACAGTCACGTAGATGAGAGAGGTGTTGTTGGGGATCTTTTGGGTTTAAATTCACTTTTAAAAACATTATTTGCCCTGTATATAGGGTTGCCAACCTTTCTCGGAGAAAAAAGACCAGCCATTTGTTGCCATTCTGAGATTTGGAAAGGGACACTTGGCAATGGCACTTAAAATCGACAGTATTTTTTTTTAACATCACAATTGTATCTCTTCTTTAATAATAATTTAGGCCTCATCTTCTAGATCTACACAACTCCAAAAGTTTTCTAAAATGATGCCATTTTGGATTTGGTGTTTTCATTTTACATTTCAAATGAACATTTGTCGCACTGTTTAGCCAATGTCATGTCACATTAGGGCTTGTATAACTTGTGCACTCATGTGCCCCTGGGCTGCTTCAAGGTGCTGCTGCGAGAAGAGGATGCGCTATTTATTAGGGCGGGAGGAAGGTATGGCGCATAAAGGGAAGGGAGAGCACGAGGTCATGACGCATGATCGCTTGTTTAATGCTTATTCCGCCCTGTAAATTGAGGATTAAGGCATGAAAGCCTCAACCACCCGGCCATAGCTCCGCCCCCTGCGTGCCCTGCCCTGAAGTCCTGGGAATGGTGTGAAGGCAACGGCAATCCTGAGGTGAAAACCGCCGTCAACAGGAAGTGCGCACCTGCCCAGAGCCAACGCGGAGGTGGCGCGCACAGACAGATATTCTTGTGGTGAGAGAGATTTTTATCGGGCAACACCACAGCTGCCTTCAGAAGTTTCCGTTCCAGCGTCTCTATCTTGTTTGCATCAGACCCCGGTCTAATTAACTGACGCAATTTAGGGAGAATCGGATCCTTTACACAAGGGGGTAGCCAGCAATTTAAAATACCCTCCACTTTGAACCATACCTCGATTGTCCTTGGGTGAGCGAAGCGAGTAAGCCCTACCGACTCTAGATGAGGTCCCCTATTAACCCCTTCATCTTTAAGCCTTCCATGTATACATCCATCTTTTCATACTTTCATTCATCCTTTCACATTCCATCCATCCACCCTAAGTTTTCCACCCATCATTCCGCTCACACTTCCAAACATTCATAGATCCTTTTACCCATCCATACACCCTTCATCCATCAATTCACCCTCCTTTTAGCAATCCAGCAATCCATCCTTCCACGCCTCCAGCCAGGCGACTATTCATCCAGACTTTTATAATTCCAGCCACTTTCTTCCTCTCCCTCGTGCAAATATTGTTTTATTCTTACATCCATCAGTCCATTCCCCCTTTAATCCATCCTTTCATACTTGTTACCCTTCCTTCCCGTCACAGTTTCTCGTTTATTGTCATATGCCCTTTCATCTCCCTCTTCCTTCCAGCCCCCTCTCTCTCTCTTTCTTTCCCTCTCTTTTCTCCTTCATTTCTTTGTTATAATTAACTTTCCTTGCTTGGCCTCCGTTATCAGTGTCCTGTATTTTTAAGAACTTCTGTCTGCAGAGCTGCAGACAGGAGAGGAAAGGCTCATAAATAACTACGAGTGTCAACACCTTCCCCCCACTACCCCACTGCCCTAACATTACAGAGGGGCGTGCTGATGGTGCACTCTTCATTACCACTAAGGAAAAGGCCATTCATGTTTTCTCACATAGGATAAGTATAATCTAGTGATGTAATAAGGGTGACTAGATGGATACATGTCATTAGGGATACCACTTTTCGGTTCCTAGACTTTGCTTTTGCATAATGATGCATTCTGGGAGTTGTGGTCTTGGTTCATTTTAATTGAGCCAGTTGGAGAAACACACGTTCTAATAATGCAATGTCAAAGCAAAGCACAGGAATGGGGAAGAAGTGTCCATCTGGTCACCCTACCTGACCACCAGTGCCCCCCACTAATGTTTGTTGGTTGCTGTGGGATATCTCCTGTTTGCATACGTGTGTCACACAATGCCAGATCTCTTCATACAGTGTTCCTGTGAACTGCAGTGTAGCTCATGGTAGTTGGAAGTCCCTGCACATATTGGGTTTCCAGCTCCTGCAGTACTGATGTCTGTCAGGAGGTTTGCAAACTCCCCGCTTTCATTTGAAGTTTTGGGGAAGGGTCTGGGTGACTGTAGAGATCTTGCTGTGCCTGGCACAGTCTTCATGGCCTGCTCCTCCTCAGTGCCCCTCTGTGGCTGGAGGGGCAGAACTGGACTCAAATCCCCAACCCCTCCAGTCCACACTCCCTCTCTCAAGGTGAAAGTATTTTCAAGGTTAGCAGGCCTCAGTCGCCTCATCCTGGACTTCAAACAGGCGCTGAATAACAGCTGTTTATTGTTACCCAACTCAATGGTACTCATTTTATCGACCTCAGATGGATGAAAGGCTGAGTGGTCCCACCGGGATTTGAACCTGTGACCATGAGATCGAACACAGGCCCCTGAACTGGACACAATAGTCCACTGAGCCACCAGACCCGACACCTCAGTTCTGCCTACATTTGCTTAAAAAAACTTTTAAGAATCGTCTAGGCAACAGTTAGTAATCGTCTAGGCAGCATTAACAACTGTTGCTCCTGGTTACTGCTAATTAGCATCCAGTGCTTATGGCTGAATGGGTCTTTCACGGATGCTCGACAAGGTTTCCCTGAGGAAACTAGAGGCCAACCCAGGACAACAGCTGTGTCAGTATTTATGATTTCGCCATCCTTGGCTGCTCCCGGCTTCCTCGCTCCAGTGAACCGCAGTGACAACCCACACTTATGTGAAGTCTTCATTGTGATCTTGGGATACAATAATCGCTTGTCTTCTATAGCGCTTGCTGCGGTCAGGCCTGTGGCTTTGCAGCGCTGCATCTAAGGACTGTTTACATCACCCAACAGTGACCCCGTTTTTCTCGAGACTAAATCGCTGTTGCGGGATTTGAACCCATGCCTCTTGCAAGTTATTAACACATTCCTGTAAAACGTGCAGCTACCCAGTTGCTTAAGATCTATTTTCACAGCACATTTCCCCAAAAATATGGACTAAAAGCGAGAAGTTTTAAATCCATTTTTTAAAAGTGAATTATATATTCCCATGATTTAAGTGTCTGGCTTATTAACCAGAATCATATTTCTCAGCAGTAGCAATTTATCTATGAGCATCTAAGAATATAGAGTGCCGCTCGAAGCTGTTTTCAGGCCAATCGGCCCTAAAACTAGCCCCATGGTTTACAGGTGGCCTATCACGAGGGACACCATATACGAATATAATCTGGAAATCTAGAGCAATTTATTCACTTGAGGTGAACTAGTACTACAATTTCCAGAATGTATAGAGTTTTAATATGAACCTTCTGGGCCAGAAATCCGTGCCCCTGGTGAATGGAATAATCCGGTTACCTAACACGACTTCTAGGGTTTTCCCTGCGTCCCACATGATCAGTTCAACCATGCCAGGCTGGCAGTTTAAGTTCACAGCTGGATGGGTCTCGCGGATGCCTGTTGGTCTCTGCCAGCACTTCCGCTTCCGGTCCCGCCTCCGCAGTCTGGACTGCACGTCAGCCAAAGGAGAGTTTAACGGCGTGCCGCCTGAACTCGCAAAATACCTCACAAAAAATGCTGTTGTTGCACAAGGAGCTCATTCTAGTTCCGAACACTGTGAGAGCATTAACGGTTTGGAAGTCGCGTGGCCGTGACGCACACACGCCATGTATTCACCCCTCGGCAGAGAACATTTTTCACATTTCACATGTATTTCAAGTCTCCCAAAAGGTGGTCTGGCACAAGTCGCAGCTCAAGAAAGAATCATGTATATTGTAAACAGAGATGCCTTTTATTGAGCCCACACAATGAGTACAAAGAAGGTATAAATATAGATTGTAAAAAGAATTGAATTAATTGAAAACAAATGATGTCTGAGGCCGACCCAGACTGCTTATTGATCCACCTGGTGTAGCACCCTGGGAGCCCAAATACATGCACATTTTGACTATTGAAGTAGCAGCAAAAATGTGTGGTACTAGTACCTAAGTACATTCATAGTGTAGTTTGCAGAAACATTGTGAATGGTTCTGCCACTAAAAGGCTGGTGGGAATCAAATGTATAAATGTGCGTAAAAACGTGTGGGAACATTACTTCAGATACATTTTTACATATTGTGCAAATCTGTCATTCGGGTGGTAAAGGTGAGCAGTAGTATTGCCACAGTTTCACAGTATTATCTCCAAATTTAGCACAACCCTCTAAATGACGGACGTAGTCTTCAGTTTTGCCCTAATTTTTTAGATATATTTGCCTGGATCATCACCATGAACCCTCTTTATACAACCTAAGTGCTCCCAAACATGGACGAGCTCATGGTCAAATCCCTACTCAGATTTCTGCCCTATGCACCAGTTGGTGTCACCCTACATGGGTTTCTAAAGCTATAGACAGGTGGAAGGCACCCTGCCATCAGAACTTGGTTGACCCGGCCTGCTCTTGGCCAATCCTAGCCCATCTCAATCTCGTCAAACTTCCACAATACTTAACAGCACCTTTGAGGCTTCAGTTATGGACACCACCCACTGGTCCGAGCTCTCTCCTAGACAGACCAACACATGTACCAAGTATAGAAAACATGTACTTTGCGGCTAATGGAATATTGATGTTGTGGCTGTCACCATCCCACCCAAAGTGTGATTGATGAAGCATCGTAGGGGTATTTCTATGGTTAATCCTAAACTTCTGGTAATTCCCTTTTATATCTATGAATTTTTGGAATGTATTGTTGTGATATGTCTGGATATATTTATATGGATATGATTACAATAAACAATATAAATATTTTTGCTAAAACTTCGGATGATGACATTGATGATCCCTCATGCGCTCTTTGAACATATGTGTGAATGTATGTACATGTATACCATGACTCCGACATGACTTTATAAGCATCCTTGTAGTATGGCGAGATAGTCCGCCAATTGAATTCATCACGCAGGTTTCTCTGATTTTTTGCCTGATGGAAACTTGGTGATCCATAGCTGATATGTATAAACCATTGATATCTATGGTTTGTTCATTAACATAACAATAGGTGCTTTTTCATCACCCCAAAGTGGAGGACACTTGACCCCATAGTGTTGGCAGAAACGAGACTGGGTTTTTAATTTTTTTCCTGCTCATTTTATTTTTGGGACAAATAGCAAAGATCCATCCACTCATTAAGCATTAATCTCAGACAAACTGTAACAAGTACGGTAAGTGTGGTGCCCCAGCCGTCAGGATAGGTTCCTAAAAAGGCCTTCTCAGGGATGACACCCAGATTAGGGTCTTGCTTCAAGAGAGTTTACTCACAACACCCTGCAGTTGCACCCATGTGGCGCTGGTGATGAGCTTACATTGTTAAGTTGGCAGCTCTTTTCAAAACAGTTAAAACCTGGTGTCCTTTCTGGCACAACTCAATTATTTGATTTAGATCCGGAAATGTGCCTGTGAAAATTAAGGTCACGCATAATGACAGGTGAACAAACTAGAGTGATAGATGAGCGTTACTGAATAACTTGGGTGTTAAATATGTTGGTTAACCATTGAAATAGGTTATTTGACTACCTCATAGTTCACATGTTACAGGTTTTTGATTACAGGTTTTGATAAGGATCATTTATGTAAGCTGAATTGATGCCTCTGACAGCCACATTAAAGTATTTCGGTTTAGCACTCTGTACCATCCGATTGGCCCCAACGCGTATTTCAAATGTTTCTTAAGTAATCATTTGGGTAGAGTATGTAGAAACAAATTATTTTGGGAGTGTGTCATGACTCATCCCTCATTTCTTCACCAGTACGAGATCTGGTACTGGAGTTCCAATTGGTTGATGTCTAAATTATGATTCATGACACCCTCCCAAAGTCAACTGGTTCAACCGACTTGACCTCCATGTTTTAATATCTGGATGAGATCCAAAGCCCAGTTGGCTTTGTGGGTCACCCAGAACTATTCACTTTCAACTGACTCATGATGTACTGAGATAAATTATACAGATTATTTATGTAATTACTTCTGAGGTACATACTGACGAAGTAGGGCTTTGAACCATTGAACAAATGATAAAGGAAGCAAAAAAACAATAGAATCTGATTAGCCAAGCTGTAAGGTAGATGCACAGATGTTATTGCTCAATGTTAATATCTTGGCTAACAAGAAGACTGATAGCTGCAAAATACTTTGCCCAGGTCTAAACTGGGATGGCATGGTGAGCAAATGAATGATGGATTCCACCCAGATCTCTGGACTGGGGTTGAATGTTGTGATTTGTTCTGTATTCCGTCCATCAATTGTGTTGCTTTTGCAGAATGGAGTTTGGAACACCACTACCAAAGGCAATTGATAGATTTCAGAGCATCTTTCAGAGCTTTCCAACAGTAGTAGTTGGTCCACCGGGGCATTCATTACTATTAGCTCAATCCAACCAAGAAAATGAGGCAAAGAGACACAAAATTTGTCAGTCATGGGGTCGAACTTCACTCTTTCTGCTCCTGGGGGAGTGCCTTTAATGCCTCCGTGACCAGCATAGTACCCAGGATTGCAGATTAACTTGGGCAACGCATTGCGGGACATACTGTCCTAAAGTATGTGACTCAGTACGCCCCATGTAAGTAGACCGGGCCTATGATTGAGAGGATGAGAATGTCAGCTACCAAGAGATTGTCAGAATGTTGTGGAGTATCACTGTAACATTCCTCACCTTCTCACTTTCAGCCAACTTCTCTAAACTTTAGCTTTTCAATCAGTAAATATATCCCCTTGGCTAGGTCCTGAATCTTTAATACAAAGATTACCCAAAGGAAATCAAGCCCTTTTCAAATTTTAATACATAAATGGGAGAGTTGCAGGAGGTTTTATTACCATTGCGCCAAGCATTTGACCATTAGTGGTCCAGGCATCCATATTGGGAATTGAGCCAGATAAGGCTCAGCCTGTGTTTCTGTGTTCTAACACAGGATGGACATCACCAAATCATGATAATAAGTTTCTGAACAACGAGGCTTTTGCAACTTGAGATCCCCACATTGTAGGGCAACAACTGTACAAAAAGGTAGTTCTACGGGAAGAAACAGGTCTTTAGATGCACTTATAAGTCATTTGTACACTAACGCAACTGTTTATTATAAACACGTGTCCCCAGGGTGTGCGACAGGCTGCGACCAAGGGCCTCTCTGGTGTAGAACAACTCTGTACAAGGATAACACTCCATTAGGAGGCGGACAAAGGGTAGTTCAACCACAACTAATCTCTTGCGTGGCGTCACATAACTACATTATATACCTGTTGCTCAAACAGCATACACATCACTGTGGCTAGAAGAAACCTCAGTGTAATTTTAGTTAAGATAAACCATCTCACCTTCTGAGCACTGGTGACCATCTTCCTGACTACCTCCTTGATATGCGCTTGTCCATCCATTGGTGGCTGCATATACACAGTGGCTCTGGTCACACCTCGGTATGCCACGGTCTCCGGCCACCCCATATCCAAATCCGGGATGGAGTGATCTGACCTCTGCGGCCAATACTGCAGAGACATCGGTCCTTCGCCATCTTCGCCATCCCCACCACTCCCCGATCCCCTACTACCCTCCTCCACCTTGGGCCCACTCGACCCGGGGTCAAAGGGCTCGACTCGTTCCAGGATCTTCTTCAGCTCCACCTCAGAGAGGAAGTCCCTGATGTTTTCCTTCTTGAGGACTTCATAGAAGGAGTCCACTCCCTTCGTCACCAAGGCCTCCAGCGCTAGCCTTTGCTCCTCACTATAAAAGAACTCTGGCTTCGACTCGCTGGACCGCCAGTTTACATTGTTGTTATCCAGACACTGGACCTGAGAGAGAGCCATTGCGCCTCACTTGTTATAGCCAAAATACTAAGAAATTCCAAGAGGCAATGTGGTGTCCTGATGTTTTAGAACCTCCAGTTTCCTCTTCCAGTGGAATTCTGGTGCATTGTTTTTCAAAGTCTGTTTTTGTTTGCAACTCCTGCGCATTTATTGTGGCAAAAAACTAAGCTCAGATTCTATTAATTATTCCAGAGCTGTTTCCAGGTACTACCAAAGCTACTCGACAACACTCCGGTCATATCTTATCCCGGAGAAAGAATATTCCATGTGGACAAAACTCCAAAGAAGAAAGACCTCCTGAGAGGGTCAGATTAGGTAAAAGATGTGCCAATTCACAGATGGAAAAGAGAAAACAAAGAGACGCTCGCTGCCTTTTTCTGCCACTGCTCTACAGACAAAGACGTGAGTTGGGTTGAATCTGAGCCCACGGCAGAGTTTTAGTTCTCTGAAGTTTTGAGTGACTCGCGTCTGACTCCTCAGCTCAGGGCACCTCCATGCAGGCAAGGACAGGTCACTTCCGCTCGTCGGGGGATGACTAGCTCCCTGAAGCTGTGCGGGTCGATAGTTCTGGCTGGCGGCAAAATCTTGGAGGTAACTCAGCCTCCGTGAGCACCCCTTGGAATGAGCAGCACTCCAGCGACCACAGGTTCTCTCCTTCAGTTGATCGATTCCTACCGGAAATCGACCAGTTTCCTATTTTTGGAGCAGATTTATTCCCAGACGTAGTTGCTCTCACAGGTGATCCGATCTCGTCGGCTGCCAGTACAGACCAGTTGTCCAGTTTCAATAGGTGCTGCACACGTGTCGGTTCCCTTCTGTGGATTGGTGGTCCACGTGGAGCACTGGGTGGGGGGATCTATCGCTGGAGCCCCCCGTCCTCGCTGGAGCCCCCTCCTGTGTGTGCCCCGGGTCCCTGCGCCCGCCAGCTGCTTCCAGACGCCTGTGACCGGCAGGCAGCACTGAGGCGGGCAGGGAGCAGCCAGACTGGAGAGGGCGGGGAGAGGCGAGCGAGAGAAAGGAGTGGGCACCTCCCAGCCACACCTGCGATCCTCCTCATCTCACGAGGCGCGGATCACCCCGTCTGTCTGCGGACAGGACGCGAAATTCCCCGATCTCAGTCATTACACGCACAGCAGAGCCACGCCCACTGGAGCCCCGTCAAACCCCGCCCCAAAGCAGCCAGCAAGGCAAAGGGCCGTGCCTGTGACCCGGCGCAAACACAGAAGTCTGATCCGAGAGGCAGGTCCTGCCCTGCTGCAAGGCACACACTCCAACTCAGCCCAACCTCCTTCTGTAAGATGCACAACTCAGCCTCTGACTGCAAGAGGCACACATCAGTCTCAGCTTCATAAACCCATGCCCCTGCAGCAAGACACACAATGTCAACCCAGCCTCCTGCTGCAACCTCTTGCTTCGAGATGCATACATGAATCCCCATTGTGTGAGCTTGTGCCTCTGCAGAAAGACACTCAACTCAACTTCAACCCATGCCCCCGCAGCAAGATACACAACTCAACGTCAAGCCATGCCCCTGCAGCAAGACACACAATGTCAACCCAGCCTCCTGCTGCAACCTCTTGCTTCAAGATGCATACATGAATCCCCATTGTGTGAGCCAATGCCTCTGCAGAAAGACACACAACTCAACTTCAAACCATGCCCCTGCAGCAAGACACACACGGTCAACCCAGCCCCCTGCTGCAACCTCTTGCTTCAAGATGCATACATGAATCCCCATTGTGTGAGCCTGTGCCTCTGCAGAAAGACACTCAACTCAACTTCAAACCATACCCCCGCAGCAAGACACACACCTCAACGTCAAGCCATGCCCCTGCAGCAAGACACACACGGTCAACCCAGCCTCCTGCTGCAACCTCTTGCTTCGAGATGCATACATGAATCCCCATTGTGTGAGCCTGTGCCTCTGCAGAAAGACACACAACTCAACTTCAAACCATGCCCCCGCAGCAAGATACACAACTCAACGTCAAGCCATGCCCCTGCAGCAAGACACACACGGTCAACCCAGCCTCCTGCTGCAACCTCTTGCTTCGAGATGCATACATGAATCCCCATTGTGTGATCCTATACCTCTGCAGAAGGACACATAACTCAACTTCAACCCATGCCCCTGCAGCAAGACACACAATGTCAGCCCAGCCTCCTGCTGCAACCTCTTGCTTCAAGATGCATACATGAATCCCCATTGTGTGAGCCTGTGCCTCTGCAGAAAGACACATAACTCAACTTCAACCCATGCCCCTGCAGCAAGACACACACTGTCAGCCCAGCCTCCTGCTGCAACCTCTTGCTTCAAGATGCATACATGAATCCCCATTGTGTGAGCCAATGCCTCTGCAGAAAGACACACAACTCAACTTCAAACCATGCCCCTGCAGCAAGACACACACGGTCAACCCAGCCCCCTGCTGCAACCTCTTGCTTCAAGATGCATACATGAATCCCCATTGTGTGAGCCTGTGCCTCTGCAGAAAGACACTCAACTCAACTTCAAACCATACCCCCGCAGCAAGACACACACCTCAACGTCAAGCCATGCCCCTGCAGCAAGACACACACGGTCAACCCAGCCTCCTGCTGCAACCTCTTGCTTCGAGATGCATACATGAATCCCCATTGTGTGAGCCTGTGCCTCTGCAGAAAGACACACAACTCAACTTCAAACCATGCCCCCGCAGCAAGATACACAACTCAACGTCAAGCCATGCCCCTGCAGCAAGACACACATGGTCAACCCAGCCTCCTGCTGCAACCTCTTGCTTCGAGATGCATACATGAATCCCCATTGTGTGATCCTATACCTCTGCAGAAGGACACATAACTCAACTTCAACCCATGCCCCTGCAGCAAGACACACAATGTCAGCCCAGCCTCCTGCTGCAACCTCTTGCTTCAAGATGCATACATGAATCCCCATTGTGTGAGCCTGTGCCTCTGCAGAAAGACACATAACTCAACTTCAACCCATGCCCCTGCAGCAAGACACACACTGTCAGCCCAGCCTCCTGCTGCAACCTCTTGCTTCAAGATGCATACATGAATCCCCATTGTGTGAGCCTGTGCCTCTGCAGAAAGACACACAACTCAACTTCAAACCATGCCCCCGCAGCAAGATACACAACTCAACGTCAAGCCATGCCCCTGCAGCAAGACACACACGGTCAACCCAGCCCCCTGCTGCAACCTCTTGCTTCAAGATGCATACATGAATCCCCATTGTGTGAGCCTGTGCCTCTGCAGAAAGACACACAACTCAACTTCAAACCATACCCCCGCAGCAAGACACACACCTCAACGTCAAGCCATTCCCCTGCAGCAAGACACACACTGTCAGCCCAGCCTCCTGCTGCAACCTCTTGCTTCAAGATGCATACATGAATCCCCATTGTGTGAGCCTATACCTCTGCAGAAGGACACATAACTCAACTTCAACCCATGCCCCTGCAGCAAGACACACAACTCAACGTCAAGCCATGCCCCTGCAGCAAGACACACACTGTCAGCCCAGCCTCCTGCTGCAACCTCTTGCTTCGAGATGCATACATTAATCTCCATTGTGTGAGCCTATACCTCTGCAGAAGGACACATAACTCAGCTTCAATCCATGCCCCTGCAGCAAGACACACAACTCAACCGGCTGCAATATACACAATTCAATCTCAGCCCAACCTCCTGCTTCAAGATGATACATACATTAACACCACTTGTGTAAGCCTGTGCCTCAGTAGGGAGACACACAACTCAACTTCAACCCAGCTTCCTGCTGCTAGATACACGATGGAACGTCATCCTAACCTTTGCAGCAAGATGCACAACTCAACCTCAGCCCAGGGCTTTAAGTGGGCCAGGTCTGAGCACCGGCAGTATTTTAAAGGAGGCCTCAAATCGGGTCTCTTTTGGGATCTGTTTTGTGCCTGCTGTCACTGTAGTCCGTTTTTTTCCCCGGACTGCAGTGACAGCAGGCACATCGATGTGCGCTGCTCACTTCTCACTAATGGATAAGTTACAGCATGACGTCATGCCAGGTGAGCGTTGTAGGGGAAGGGAAATCCTTTAAAAGAGAGTCATTTTCTCTCTGGATTTCCCTTCTCTTTTTGAAACTCGGGAGCAGCAACACTGTTGTGGTGTCACCAGGGCTCTAAGTGGAAGCTTTTTCAATATTATATACAAGCCATAGTTGATGCTTATTTATCTAATGCAACTAACAACCATAGATAAAGCCAATAGTCCTGACTTGTAGGTATGATGTTACTCAGGGCTTTAAGTTGGAAAAAAAACTGGGGGTGCTCTAAAAGGGGCGTGGCAAATTTATCAAAGGGGTGTGGCCTATCCGAGTAGGGGCGTGGTCTAAATCAAGATAACTAGCATTGTGTGCTTAAGAAAATCATGAGGTCGCATCCAGCAAAGGATAATAAAATAGGCAAAAAGGTATGTTTATTAAGTGTAAGCCATAAAATACCAAACACTTTAAAAAGCAGACCTTCTACCTTTTGCCAGCCGACTCTTTACATACAGCTTTGCGTCAAATGTTTCAAATGGAGGACCGTTGAGGCGTCACAAAGGTAAATTTCCTTTTCACTGCTGCTGGATTCTGTAGTAGACCCTCGTTCCTAGCTTGCTTTAAGGCAGAGCAGGGTCAAAGTGGTTGCTGGAGAAATCGTGCTAGAGGTCGTAAAAGCAGGGTCGTGCCGGTTCTAACCAGCTGTTGTTGTGCCAATGGCTGGTACGATGACGTATGTGGTGCTGCGTGTTCAAAGAGAAGGGAAATCCAGAGAGATACTGTCTCTCTTCAAAGGATTTCCCTTCCTGCTACAATGACGTCACGCCTGAAGCAGTGCGCGCGCATGCTCACCCGAAACACCAAACAAAAACTGGGACGTCTGGTCACCCTACCGTTGACCTTTGAGGCCTGAAAATAGAGCCCCCTAGAGACCCCTTTCGAGGCCCCTCCCAAAGAACTGGTGGTGCACAGACCCCCACAGACCCCCCCACTTAAAGCCCTGATGTTACTTGTTGTATCATATATCTAGGTGCAATGACAGAAACAGCAAAATACAAGTCGGGCGGCACACTATGTTAAGTACATATTTTTTAGTTTAAGTGTTTTAAGCCACGCCCTAAAATACACTGGCCACGCCCCTTTGAGAGACCCTCCAGTTTTTTCATCCCACTTAAAGTCCTGCCTCAGCCCATCCTCTGGGTGCAGGTTTCACACATTAACCCCAGCTCCACTAACCCATGCTCCCGCAGCAAGACACACGCCAGACCAGCCACCTGCTGCAAGACACGCAACTCAACCTCAGCCCAAACTCCGGCTGCAAGATAGTCACATCCGACCCAGCTCTGTGAGTTGGTGCCCCTGTCGTATGACACTCGAGCCAACCTCAGCCCAACCGCCTGCTTTAAGAGAATGTGGCTTAACGGCTACAGCCGCCGAGTTTGAAGCTGTGGGACCTGGTTCAAGGCTGGTGGGGGGGGGGGGGTCAAATCCTGTGATTCTGGGCAAATCACTTAATCTCCCCATGCCTAAAAATGAATGTGTTCATCTGTAACACAACTGGTGCTCATGTAAAGCGCCCTGATACCTTCGGGTCGAGTTTGCGCTATATAAAACTAAAAAAGAAGATGCATACATTACTCCCCTTGTGTGAGCTTGTGCCTCTGCAGCAAGTCGCAGAGTCCAGCTTCAACCAAGCCTTCTGCAGCAAAATGCTCAACCCAACCTCAGTCCGACCTCCAGCTGCAAGATACACAATTCAACCTCAGCCCAGCCTCCTGCTTCAAGATGGTGCATAAATTAAACCCCCTTGTATGAGCCTGTGCCTCAGTAGCAAAGCACACACCTCAACTTCAGCCCAGTCTCCTGCAAGACACACAACATAAACTCAGCCCAACCCCCACTGGAACACACCAATCCCAGTTCTATGAGTTTGTGCTTCTGGTGCAAGACACACAACTCAACCTCTGCCAAATCTCCAGCTGAAAGACGCACAGCTGAAACTCAAATGAAACTCCTGCTGAAAGATACACACAATTCAACCCCACCCCAACCTCCTGTTGCAGGGTGCGCATATTAATCCTCACTGTGTGAATCCGTGCTCCAAACAAAAATCTACACAACTCAGCTTTAGCCCAACCTCTTGCTGAAAGAGTAGACATTATTCCCAGCTCTGTAAACCTTTGTCTCTTGCAGTAAAACACACATCAGCCTAGCCAACTGCAGCAAGACAAACAACTCAACCTCAGTCCACCCACCTGCTTCAAGGTGCATACATTAGACCTATATTTGTGAGCCTGTGCCCCCGCTGCAAGACACAAAATTCAAGTTAATTCGAAATTCCTACTACAAAACACACAACTCGACCGTTGCCCAACCTCTTGCTATAACATGCACAACTCAACCTCAGCCCAAACTCTTGCTGCAAGAAGCACAACTCTGCCGCAACGTAATATCATGCTGCAAGATGTACAGCTCACCCTCAATTTAACCTCCTGCTGCAAGAGGCACAACTCAGCTCTTGCAGCAAGATGCACAACTCAACCTCAACTTAACCTCCTGCTGCAAGATGCACAACTCAGCCTCAATTTAATCTCCTGCTGCAAGATGCACAACTCAGCCTCAACTTAACCTCCTGCTGCAAAATGCACAACTTAGCCTCAACTTAACCTCCTGCTGCAAGATGCACAACTCACCCTCAATTTAACCTCCTGCTGCAAGATGCACAACCCAGCCTCAATTTAATCTCCCTGCTCCAAGATGCACAACTCAGCCTCAATTTAACCTCCTGCTGCACGATGCACAACTCAGCCTCAATTTAATCTCCTGCTGTAAAATGCACAACTCAGCCTCAACGTAACCTCCTGCTGCAAGATGCACAACTCAGCCTCAACCTAATCTCCCACTGCAAGATGCACAACTCACCCCCCTCAATTTAACCTCCTGCTGCAAGATGCAAAACGCAGCCTCAATTTAACCTCCTGCTGCAAGATGCACACCGCAGCCTCAACTTAATCTCCTTCTGCAAGATGCACAACTCAGCCTCAACTTAACCTCCTGCTGCACGATGCGCAACTCAGCCTCAATTTATTCTCCTGCTGTAAAATGCACAACTCAGCATCAACGTAACCTCCTGCTGCACGATGCACAACTCAGCCTCAATCTAACCTCCTGCTGCAAGACGCATAACTCAGCTTCAACTTAACCTCCTGCTGCAAGAAGCACAATTAGCCTCAACTCAACATCCTGCTGCAAGATGAACAATTTAGCCTCAACTCAACCTCCTGCTGCAAGATGCACTACCCAGTCTCAACTCAATTTCCTGCTGCAAGGTGCACAGCTCAGCCTCAACTCAACCTCCTGCTGCAAGATGCACAACTCAGTCTCAACTCAATCTCTTGCTGCAAGGTGCACAACTTAGTCTCAACTCAATCTCCTGCTGTAAGATGCACAACTCAGCCTCAACGTATCCTCCTGCTGCATGATGCACAACTCAGCCTCAATTTAACCTCCTGCTGCAAGATGCACAACTCAGCCTCAACCTAATCTCCCACTGCAAACCGCACAACTCAGTTTCAACTTAATAACCTTCTGCAAGATGCACAACTCAGCCTCAACTTAACCTCCTGCTGCATGATGCGCAACTCAGCCTCAATTTAATCTCCTGCTGTAAGATGCACAACTCAGCCTCAACGTAATCTCCTGCTGCACGATGCACAACTCAGCCTCAATTTAACCTCCTGCTGCAAGATGCACAATTTAGCCTCAACCTAATCTCCCAATGCAAGATGCACAACTCACCCCCTCAATTTAACCTCCTGCTGCAAGATTTACAACTTAGCCTCAATTGAATCTCCTGCTGCAAGATGTACAACTTAGTCTCAGCCCAAGCTCCTGCTGCAAGATGCACATCGCAGCCTCAACTTAATCTCCTTCTGCAAGATGCACAACTCACCATCAATTTAACCTCCTGCTTCAAGATGCAAAACTCACCCTCAACGTAATCTCCTGCTGCAAGATGCACAACTCAGCCTCAATTTACCCTCCTTCTGCAAGAGGCACAATTCAGCCTCAATTTAATCTCCTGCTGCAAGATGCACAACTAAGCCTCCATTTAATCTCTTGCAGCAAGATGCACAACTCAGCCTCAACTTAACCTTCTGCTGCAAGATGCATAACTCACCCTCAACTTAATCTCCTTCTGCAATATGCACAACTCAGCCTCAATTTAACTTCATGCTGCACGATGCGCAACTCAGCCTCAATTTAATCTCCTGCTGTAAGATGCACAACTCAGCCTCAACATAACCTCCTGCTGCACGATGCACAACTCAGCCTCAATTTAACCTCCTGCTGCAATATGCACAACTCACCCTCAACCTAATCTCCCACTGCAAGAAGCACAACTCAGCTTCAGCTTAATCTCCTTCTGCAAGATGCATAACTCAGCCTCAATTTAACCTCCTGCTGCACGATGCACAACTCAGCCTCAATTTAATCTCCTGCTGTAAGATGCATAACTCAGCCTCAACGTAATCTCCTGCTGCACGATGCACAACTCAGCCTCAATTTAACCTCCTGCTGCAAGATGCACAACTCAGCCTCAACCTAATCTCCCACTGCAAGACGCACAACTCAGCTTCAACTTAATCTCCTTCTGCAAGATGCATAACTCAGCCTCAATTTAACCTCCTGCTGCACGATGCACAACTCAGCCTCAATTTAAACTCCTGCTGTAAAATGCACAACTCAGCCTCAACGTATCCTCCCGCTGCACGATGCACAACTCAGCCTCAATTTAACCTCCTGCTGCAATATGCACAACTCACCCTCAACCTAATCTCTCACTGCAAGAAGCACAACTCAGCTTCAACTTAATCTCCTTCTGCAAGATGCACAACTCAGCCTCAACTTAACCTCCTGCTGCATGATGCGCAACTCAGCCTCAATTTAATCTCCTGCTGTAAGATGCACAACTCAGCCTCAACGTATCCTCCCGCTGCACGATGCACAACTCGGCCTCAATTTAACCTCCTGCTGCAAGATGCACAACTCAGCCTCAACCTAATCTCCCACTGCAAAACGCACAACTCAGTTTCAACTTAATCACCTTCTGCAAGATGCACAACTCAGCCTCAACTTAACCTCCTGCTGCATGATGCGCAACTCAGCCTCAATTTAATCTCCTGCTGTAAGATGCACAACTCAGCCTCAACGTAATCTCCTGCTGCACGATGCACAACTCAGCCTCAATTTAACCTCCTGCTGCAAGATGCACAATTTAGCCTCAACCTAATCTCCCAATGCAAGATGCACAACTCACCCCCTCAATTTAACCTCCTGCTGCATGATTTACAACTTAGCCTCAATTGAATCTCCTGCTGCAAGATGTACAACTTAGTCTCAGCCCAAGCTCCTGCTGCAAGATGCACATCGCAGCCTCAACTTAATCTCCTTCTGCAAGATGCACAACTCACCATCAATTTAACCTCCTGCTTCAAGATGCAAAGCTCACCCTCAATTTAACCTCCTGCTGCAAGATGCACAACTCAGCCTCAATTTACCATCCTTCTGCAAGAGGCACAATTCAGCCTCAATTTAATCTCCTGCTGCAAGATGCACAACTAAGCCTCCATTTAATCTCTTGCAGCAAGATGCACAACTCAGCCTCAACTTAACCTTCTGCTGCAAGATGCATAACTCACCCTCAACTTAATCTCCTTCTGCAATATGCACAACTCAGCCTCAATTTAACTTCATGCTGCACGATGCGCAACTCAGCCTCAATTTAATCTCCTGCTGTAAGATGCACAACTCAGCCTCAACATAACCTCCTGCTGCACGATGCACAACTCAGCCTCAATTTAACCTCCTGCTGCAATATGCACAACTCACCCTCAACCTAATCTCCCACTGCAAGAAGCACAACTCAGCTTCAGCTTAATCTCCTTCTGCAAGATGCATAACTCAGCCTCAATTTAACCTCCTGCTGCACGATGCACAACTCAGCCTCAATTTAATCTCCTGCTGTAAGATGCATAACTCAGCCTCAACGTAATCTCCTGCTGCACGATGCACAACTCAGCCTCAATTTAACCTCCTGCTGCAAGATGCACAACTCAGCCTCAACCTAATCTCCCACTGCAAGACGCACAACTCAGATTCAACTTAATCTCCTTCTGCAAGATGCACAACTCAGCCTCAATTTAACCTCCTGCTGCACGATGCACAACTAAGCCTCAATTTAATCTCCTGCAGCAAGATGCACAACTCAGCCTCAACTTAACCTCCTGCTGCACGATGCAAAACTCAGCCTAAATTTAACCTCCTGCTGCAAGATGCACAACTCAGCCTCAACCTAATCTCCCACTGCAAGTCGCACAACTCAGCCTCAATTTAACCTCCTGCTGCACGATGCACAACTCAGCCTCAAATTTAATCTCCTGCTGTAAGATGCACAACTCAGCCTCAACGTAACCTCCTGCTGCAAGATGCACAACTCAGCCTCAACCTAATCTCCCACTGCAAGATGCACAACTCACCCCCCTCAATTTAACCTCCTGCTGCATGATGCACAACTCAGCCTCAATTTAATCTCCTGCTGCATGATGTACAACTCAGTCTTAGCCCAAGCTCCTGCGGCAAGATGCAAAACTCAGCCTCAACTTAACCTCCTGCTGCAAGATGCACACCGCAGCCTCAACTTAATCTCCTTCTGCAAGAAGCACAATTTAGCCTCAACTCAACCTCCTGCTGCAAGATGCACAACTCAGCCTCAACTCAACCTCCTGCTGCAAGATGCACTACCCAGTCTCAACTCAATCTCCTGCTGCAAGGTGCACAGCTCAGCCTCAACTCAACCTCCTGCTGCAAGATGCACAACTCAGTCTCAACTCAATCTCTTGCTGCAAGGTGCACAACTCAGTCTCAACTCAATCTCCTGCTGTAAGATGTACAACTCAGCCTCAACGTAACCTCCTGCTACACGATGCACAACTCAGCCTCAATTTAACCTCCTGCTGCAAGATGCACAACTCAGCCTCAACCTAATCTCCCACTGCAAAACGCACAACTTAGTTTCAACTTAATCACCTTCTGCAAGATGCACAACTCAGCCTCAACTTAACCTCCTGCTGCATGATGCACAATTTAGCCTCAACCTAATCTCCTAATGCAAGATGCACAACTCACCCCCCCAATTTAACCTCCTGCTGCATGATTCACAATTTAGCCTCAATTGAATTTCCTGCTGCAAGATGTACAACTTAGTCTCAGCCCAAGCTCCTGCTGCCACATGCACATCGCAGCCTCAACTTAATCTCCCTCTGCAAGATGCACAGCTCAGCCTCAACTTAACCTCCCGCTGCACGATGCGCAACTCAGCCTCAATTTAATCTCCTGCTGTAAGATGCACAACTCAGCCTCAACGTAACCTCCTGCTGCACGATGCACAACTCAGCCTCAATTTAATCTCCTGCTGAATGACGCACAACTCAGCTTCAACTTAACCTCCTGCTGCAAGAAGCACAATCTAGCCTCAACTCAACCTCCTGCTGCAAGATGCACAACTCAGCCTCAACTCAACCTCCTGCTGCAAGATGCACTATCCAGTCTCAACTCAATCTCCCGCTGCAAGGTGCACAGGTCAGCCTCAGCTCAACCTCCTGCTGCAAGATGCACAACTCAGTCTCAACTCAATCTCTTGCTGCAAGGTGCACAACTCAGCCTCAACTCAATCTCCTGCTGCAAGATGCACAACTCAGCCTCAACTTAACCTCCGGCTGCATGATGCGCAAATCAGCCTCAATTTAACCTCCTGCTGCAAGATGCACAATTTAGCCTCAACCTAATCTCCCAATGCAAGATGCACAACTCACCCCCCCCCAATTTAACCTCCTGCTGCATGATTCACAATTTAGCCTCAATTGAATTTCCTGCTGCAAGATGTACAACTTAGTCTCAGCCCAAACTCCTGCTGCAAGATGCACATCGCAGCCTCAACTTAACCTCCTGCTGCACGATGCGCAACTCAGCCTCAATTTAATCTCCTGCTGTAAGATGCACAACTCATCCTCAACGTAACCTCCTGCTGTACGATTCACAACTCTGCCTCAATTTAACCTCCTGCTGAATGACGCACAACTCAGCTTCAACTTAACCTCCTGCTGCAAGAAGCACAATTTAGCCTCAACACAACCTCCTGCTGCAAGATGCACAACTCAGCCTCAACTCAACCTCCTGCTGCAAGATGCACTATCCAGTCTCAACTCAATCTCCCGCTGCAAGGTGCACAGGTCAGCCTCAGCTCAACCTCCTGCTGCAAGATGCACAACTCAGTCTCAACTCAATCTCTTGCTGCAAGCTGCACAACTCAGTCTCAACTCAATCTCCTGCTGCAAGATGCACAACTCAGCCTCAACTCAACCTCCTGCTGCACGATGCGCAACACAGCCTCAATTTAATCTCCTGCTGTAAGATGCACAACTCAGCCTCAACGTAACCTCCTGCTGCACGATGCACAATTCAGCCTCAATTTAACCTCCTAATGCAAGATGCACACCTCAGCCTCAACCTAATCTTCCACTGCAAGACGCACAACTCAGCTTTAATTTAACCTCCTGCTGCAAGATGCACAATGTAGCCTCAACTCAACCTCCTGCTGCAAGATGCACTACCCTTTCTCAACTCAACCTCCTGCTGCAAAATGCACTACCCAGTCTCAACTCAATCTCCTGCTGCAAGGTGCACCGCTCAGCCTCAACTCAACCTCCTGCTGCAAGATGCAAAACTCAGTCTCAACTCAATCTCCTGCTGCAAGGTGTACAACTCAGTCTCAACTCAATCTCCTGCTGAAAGATGCACAACTCAGCCTCAACTCAACCTCCTGCTCCAAGATGCACAACTCAGCCTCAACTCAACCTCCTGCTCCAAGATGCACAATTTAGCCTCAACTCAACCTCCTGCTCCAAGATGCACACCTCAACCTCAACTTAATCTCCTGCTGAAAGTTGCATAACTCGGTCTCAAGTTAATCCCCTTCTTCAAGATGCACACCTCAGCCTCAACGTAATCTCCTGCTGCAAGATGCATAACTCAGCATCAACTCAACCTCCTGCTGCAAGATGCACTACCCAGTCTCAACTCAGCCTCCTGCTGCAAGATGCACAACTCAGCCTCAACTCAACCTCCTGCTGCAAGATGCACTACCCAGTCTCAACTCAACCTCCTGCTGCAAGATGCATTACCCAGTCTCACCTCAATCTCCTGCTGCAAGGTGCACAGCTCAGCCTCAACTTAATCTCCTGCTGCAAGGTGCACAGCTCAGCCTCAACTCAATCTCCTGCTGCAAGGTGTACAACTCAGTCTCAACTTAACGTCCTGCTGCAAGATGCATAACTCAGCCTCAACTTATCCTCCTGCTGCAAGATGCACAACTCAGCCTCAACTTAACCACCTGATGCAAGATGCACAACTCAGCCTCAACTTAACCTCCTGCCGCAAGATGCAGAACTAGGACTCAACTTAACCTCCTGGCCCCTGCTGCAAGATGCACAACTCACCCTCAACTTAACCTCCTGCTGCAAGATGCACAACTCAGCCTCACCTTAACCTACTGCCGCAAGATGCACAACTTGGCCTCAACTTTACCTCCTGGCCCCTGCTGCAAGATGCACAACTCAGCCTCAACTTATCCTTGTGCTGCAAGATGCACAACTTGGCCTCAACTTAACCTCCTGGCCCCTCCTGCAAGATGCACAACTCAGCCTCAACTTAACCTCCTGCTGCAAGATGCACAGCTCAGCCTCAACTTAACCTCCTGCCGCAAGATGCACAACTTGGCCTCAATTTAACCTCTTGGCCTCTGCTGCAAGATGCACAACTTGCCTCAATTTAACCTCCTGCTGCAAGATACACAACTCGCCTCAACTCAACCTCCTGCTGCAAGTTGCGCACATTAATCCCTGCTCCGCGAGCCCTTGCCCCTATTGCAAGATGCGCACATCACTCACATGCAGTTACACAGGCACGTGAACAACCCCCGAACAAACTTATTCAGAAATTAAGAGACACAGATAGTATCCAGATCCGTCTTAGCCAGTTTCACAATCACAGCCCCACACCCTTTCTTGTTTGTTTATTTATTCATTCATTTATTTATTTATACCATTGTTTATTTATTTATTTTGTGGACTAGATCTCTTTACAAAAGCCATTCCAAACAAATGGGCAGGCGCACGCATTTTTGCCACATCAATTCAACAAAGAGATACAAAGGCCCCTCCCCAGAAGAACTACAAACATATCTGAATGTACGTATGAGCTTAGCCCCCTCAGTTATATCAGTAAGGAAATACAGGCCCACCCATCTCCTCCGCCACACAAGCCTGTAGCTGCAGGAAGCTGATTCATCTCGTAAACATGCTTTTGGTTCTCTTTCACCTCATTCTCTGTCTACCCACAGCCCTTCCCAGACATCAGCCCTCGGGTCACGAAAGGGATGACCCAAGCAGCCAGGAAGCACCCCGCCTCCCCCTTCCTGAGGGTGGCAGCTTCATGTGAGGTGCTCACCTAAGTGATAAACTGACTGGAAACCTGTCACACCACCACTCACGGACAAATGAAACATTCAAAGATAAAGAATATTTAAAAAAAAAAAAGATTTTTAGTTAAATGTTTCTATATTATTTGGTGTAGGGCGATACAGACTGCCAGATGAATCAACTCTTGGAAAATCGAACAAGTTGTAGCCCTTTTGGCTTTCTCAATGGTTTTTAGGTCGAGCCTAGCGCAGCGCGCATGCGCTACCCTAGGAAAACGACCTCTTGGAATCACTCGAGCTTTCCACACCCATGGGCGTGTGTTTTTTTTTGTTGCTTTATTTCTATTGGGCTTTGCGTGCGAAGTCAGCACGCACTTGGGTAAAGGCGGGTGCATGTCCCACCTTTTCCAGGAAATGTATCCGCCCAGGGCCTACGGCTTGCTGTAACAAGCAGCAGCGCGCAGGGGGCCATCTGTTCGGGTTCATATTTTAAAGGTGGGCACGCTTTTTTTTGTATCAGAAGCGAGGCATGTTGCATCTCGCATACGGAACGGACTAGCCAGATCTGTGAAAATTCTATCCAACCACTTCCAAATGATCTTTATTAAATCAAGTTGGTTTTATGGTTTATGGGACTTCAAAGCACTTTGTGGTTTGTGGACGGAAAAGACTAATGGATATATTTTTGGGTTTGGCGCCGGATAAACGCGTGGAAAGTGAGTGTGGTTTCAGCGTTCGTGAGCTACCCACAGGGACCGCTTGCACTCATTGGGTTCCCTTTCCACTGCCAGGTTCCTGTCGGACTTGCCCTGCCGGTGCCTTTCGGTAGCAGGCACCGTGGAAGTGGCAACTTTCGCAGCTGAGGCAGCGAGCAGCGTGCTATTATGAGTCCCCGGTATACCCAAACACCACAGCGCAAGTGAGGTACAGGAGTCTTGTCGTTGAGTGCCACTGACGTCATGCCACGAACCAGCAAGGTGCGGATGCGCCTGTACATATATATAGACAGCAGTGTGTATGTGGTACCCACATGAATGTATGCTGCTGCGCTCCTCGGGCCCCTTTAATCCACGCCTCTGTTCGTGCACGAACAAAAGGGCTGCAATATCACTAGCAGCATCAAAGACGGCGCAGCTCTTTCCTGGCTGCAGAATGCACTTGAGGGCTGTTTGTTCTACTTAGAATAACAAACGTGCCTTCTTGAAACCTGTCAGATTTAGAGAAGCGCCGCAGGCTTGTCTTTTTTTAACAATGAATATTGATTTTGTTTTTTTGTGCCGAGAAGGCATCCATGACTCGGCGTAGACGCTCAGAATACTGCGGAAGGGCCACAGTGCCCATTTTATTCTGGTGTCTTTGCCTGATGTGCAGCTGCATCGTGTCGAGGCTGGCTGTATTATTAAGCTTTGGCCTCTCCCCACCTGAACCTCATTCCCCCATATGCCCGCGCTGATGGTATCATCCATCATGACTGCCATTACTTTACAGCTTGCCATCCTTAGGGATGGCACTGATGAAGCAGAGATGACCGCGCCAGGCCTGGGACAAACACACTGAGCTTTCACTTTCAGAATGTGGGGAGCATCAGTAAAGGTGTACCTACCCTCCCCTCCGGTGCAACCGCGCAGGCGCATTCGCCAGCGGTAGAGGGGAAAAGCAGAGCTTCGAGCCTGCTGTGTTTGTTGGGTTCTTTCTGTGATGGCCCATGTTTAAGACGACAGGCCCGTGTGTGTGAGATGGTGCTTCCCGTCTGGGTGAGATGGTACTTCCCGTCTGGGTGAGATGATTCTTCCCGTCTGCGTGAGATGGTGCTTCCCGTCTGCCTGACAAATGGTGGTTCCTGTCTGCGTGAGAGATGGTGGTTCCCGTCTGCGTGAGAGATGGTGGTTCCCGTCTGCGTGAGATGGTGGTTCCCATCTGGTGAGATGGTGTTTCCCGTCGGGGTGTAACAGTGGTTCCCGTCTCTGTAAGATGGTGGTCTCTGGTGTGGTTTATTGTGGGTTAAGCATTGTTAAAATATTGCCGTTTACTTTTCCATGGGTCCACACAACTTAAGCACCACAGATGAGTGGCTTTTGTTTGCCGCGGGCTTTACAAAAGGATGGTGGGGTATTTGTGGTCACTTTTTTGTACGTGTGTAGGGTCAGCAGGGATAGGATGTCCTCTGTACAATTTCATCCACTTACAAGGTCCCAAAGGCGAGACCTATTGGCTATGCCAATGCTTGTTATTCTTACTAAAGAAGAGGAAGAAAAATCACAATGACACAGCTGCTTTTGGTTGTTTACTTACCGATCTAAGACGGTGGACGTCATTTGGTTTGGAAAATTAAAAATTGATTTGTTTTTATGAGAGTATATAAAAGCTCTTTTTCCGCTGTGGGGAGAGCCAGCAGATATTGGAAGCTACCGGTCCGTCACCCCCCTGCCCCGCCCCCCTCCATACCACCCCACAATTAAAGAACCATGAGTGGTTCAGGGAACATCGGAGGTGCAGAAAGCAGGAGCAGGTCAGGGGGGACAGTGTCCGGGGAAGAGCAAGCATCAGAGGTGTTTGAGGCTGAGCCAAGGGTTGAATAAAATAAAAAAAATCTATGGGGACTGCGGGTGGGTTAAGAACAAAATTGATGAACTTTGAGGAAGGGATGAGGGGGCAATTGTAGTGCACGGGGTGCAGGTGTTTGGTGGGGAAACAGCAGACAAGTAAGAGAGCTAGAAAACGTGCAGTTCCACGGAGTGCTAAAAGAAAAAAGAAACCAGCATTGGGAAAGTTCATAGCTCATACCTTTTGGACCTATTGACTTTGGCAATGCCTTTTGGCAATGCTGTCCATGAAGTAATATGCTTTGTTTTAAATGTATCACCAGTTACATTACACAGGGTCACATTCATTTTTAGGCTCGGGAGATAAAAGTGATTTGTCCAGATTCACAGGATGTTGAGCAGATGCGGAGTCTTGTACCTAGGGGTCGATTACGATGGCGGTGAATCCACATCCTCTGGGCCGGTGGAAGCCACCGCCGGCCCGGAGGATGCGGATTCACCGCCGCGCAGAAAACACCCACCACCAGATTATGATGGCGGTGGGATCAGCGGCGGACAGCAGGCCCGTCCGCCGCTGATCCGCGGGGTGTGGACCGCAATATGGTGGCGGTGTCTGCAAGACACCGCCAGCCACATTAGGATGGGTGCGGAAACATGCTTTTCCGCGACGGCATTTCCGCCGTGGAAAAGCATGTGGACCTTTGCTTCTGGGGGCCCCTTGTGGGCTCCCAGGGTGTTGGGGGTGGGGGGTGCACATGGGGGGTACCTATGGTACCCCCCTGCTTTGGCATGCACAAGGTGGCAGGCACCACGCGGTGCCCACCACGTTGTGCATGTCAAAGGAAAACATGCATTTTTCACTTTGTGGCGGGTGCTGCTTAAAGCAGCACCCGCCATAATGTTACATATAGAGGATGTGACCGCCAGGGTGGCGGTCACATCCTAATTCCAATGGAGGAACCGCCGCTGCCCCTGCGGACGGTCCCTCCACCTCGGGGGTGGCGGACGGACTTTGTCGGTCCACCATCCAAATGTACCCCATAGTTCCTAAGTTCCAAAGTCGTCAGCTTTGGCTATAATGCCATATTCTCTCCTGGAGTTGAGACTCCAAAGCAACAAACACTGCTATAGCCAACAAGGGTACGGTGGAGGACTATGAGACCTGAAATCCCTATACAGAGCAGTGCCAAGTCTAAGTCATGGCACAGTAAATACTGTTGTTGGATAAGGTAGAACGTTGCAAGATTTGCTCCGTTCAAGACACCAGACTGGTAAACTCTCAAAATACAATCCAGCAAACCACATTTCCCACTTAAACCAGGCAGACGAAGACTGCTTGACCATCCCTTGCTTCTCATCGAAAGTCTTCGTCAGCTAATTCTACAATTAAAAGCTGCAGTCTTCAAATTAACCTGCAATGTAAATAGACCCAAAACAACAGTAGAAAAAAAGTGACAAAAGAAACAAAATTGACAGCAAAGTCCAGAGTTAGCTAATTAATGTGGAGGAAGGCCTTGAGAACATTGAAGTCACAGGTGAGTATGTGAGTACTATGCATCAATTTCCTTTGATTAAATCTAGCAACAATTATATATCAACAAAACCTACATTATGTGTATTCCTTGGAAATAAAACTACCAATTTAAGCAGTAAGACTCTTCCTTTCTGCTTTCAGTTTTCCGGTATCCCTCGAGGGCCTCAGTTCCTCTTTCTTTGATGAATCTTCATCTAGTGACTATTCTCATCCTCAGCAACTAAAGCTGTTTGTTTCGGACATTCTATTGATGAAAAGGAAACTATCTTTTCCAAAGTTGATTCGCCTCAACATCATTTGGCCTTGGAAGCATGAACAGATGGAGAACACGAATATCAAATTGCAAAGTGGTCTGGGGATATTGAAAAATTAAACAACATTATTTAGCCCTTCCGTACCTTCAGTTTGGAAAATCTGCATTCTGTGTCAAGAACAAGAGGGTTCTTGCACTGGTTTCAACTGTCTGAAGAGATAGATGGCATATAGTGCAAAGCACACATACAAGCAAACATATGCATGAAAGTAGTGCATTAACCACCCCCAGCTACAGGTGTTCTAGATGAAAGAACCTGAAATCAGATTTTGCTCTAAGACAGAATCTTTGAGACAACGAATGAAGGACTCTGTGTTCTAGGTTCTTAATATATTACCCTATGTTACAAATGGTGCTCTGACAGAATATAGAGTTTTAAAATATCGACATACACAAATATCGAGTTGGAAATAACGTGATACAGAAATATCGACAGCAAGAATATCGTGGTCAAGAATATCGACTTTAAGATGTTGCAGGGATTCTGCTCAGAAACAGAACTGTGCACAGAGACTCAGGACCTCAGTGAATTAGGGTGTGCCAAAAACCCACCTTAGTACCCAAAATCCCCTACCAGACTAGCATCAGTGTCTCCAGCTCTACATCCTATAGCAAAGTTTCCAATGATTAGACAACCCAGAACATGCGACTAAGGTTACCTCAGGTAAGGTGGGAAACATGAGCACTCTTTCGTTATACTCTCCTACCAGTCCAGAACAGGGAGTAAAGGGAGACACATGCAAGTTTAAAATATTTATTTTAACGCCGTGATCTCAGGTGCAGCATCTTAGCTAATACAAGCAGACATATGATAAGAAATAAGATTGTCAGCATCGTTACGATTCCCTAAAATACAAAGGGAGAAAGCATGTCATAATGCTAAATGGAAACAGGTTAAATATATACCTATATTTCATCATCCCTTGCTAATAGGTTATTTTATAACTAAATAAGGTCTCTTAGGCTTCCATAGGCGACCCCATACCTCAAAGATTAGCAGGAGTGAATCACATTGAGGTCTGCACAAACTCTCGGCATAGGAATGTTCCCCAAGTGTGTTCAATCATGCCTACACAGTGCATTGTTAAAGGCGCAACTATCTGAGTTGGCCACACCCGCATATATATTATGGCTAGAACGTGCGCTGATCAGTTCGAACAACAGCTACAGTGTTGAGATAACCTTGAAGGCCTCGGCACTCACTGTGCAGACTAAGCTTACGAAGCAAGTCTAGCAATGTAGAAAAACAAGTTATTCTCATGTGAAGCAAAACACTCAGCCTAACTCTAAATAATAGCTAACGTGTGTGCCGTGTGCAAAAGACAGCGAAAGGTAAAATGGCATTTAAACTTCTTATAAGCTCATGCTAACTTAACACTGTATGAATACAAGGCTCAGCCCCACTACAAAGGTAAGAAATATCGTTTTTTTAAATATCGAAGTTAGTAATATTGTTTGCAAAAAAATAGTTGTTTAAAATATCGACTTTTAAATTTGTGTTATGTATTTTAGTATGTATTTTAAAAGTATGTGATCTAATTTTTTTGCATAAGTATTGCTTTTGTTTTTTAATATACGTGTTACATTTTTAGTAGTGATTAATTTTATGTTAATTACATTTTAAGTTTTTAAATTCTGTAGCGGGTTGTGGGTTTATAGGGGAATAGGGTAGGAAGTAATTTAATTATAGTAAAATGAATTAACATTTTTTTATTAGTATTTATTCAATTAAGATTGTATAGTGTTAATCACAGGAATTAATTTTTTATTAATTATTGTGTTGTTCACTTTTATTAATTAATTAATTGGTAATTATGTTAATTGTGTTATTCTTTTTAGGAGTGGGTTGTGGGTTTATAGGGGAATAGGGTGGGAAGTAATTTAATTATAATAATTAATTATTATTTTTATTTATTAGTATTGACTTAATTTAGATGTTATAGTATTATTGTGCGAATTAATTTATTATTAATTAGTTATTAATTGTTTGGTAATTAATAATAATTAATTGGTAATTATGTTAATTGTGTCATTTGTTTGGAATGGGTGGTGGGGTTTATAGCAGAATAGGGTGGCAAGTAATTTATTTAAAATTAATTAATAATTAATTGTTAATTAATGGTAACTAATTAATTAAAATTTAAATATGGCAACTGTGTAATTAACTTGAGATGTGAGTTGTGGGGTGTATAGTGGTAAAGGGTGGGAAGTAAATTATTTTCAATTAATTAATAAGTTGTTAATTGATAATAGTTTAATAATGTAAAATTAGTTATGGAAATTGTGTATGATTTTTAGGTATGTGTTGTGGTGTTTATTGGGGTAGAGGGTGGAAAGTATTTTAGGTTTTATTAATTAATAATTAGTTGCTAATTATTATTCATTCATTCATTGATAAAGATTTATGGTAATTATTTACTTTTATTTTGTGTGTGTATTTTGGTTTCATATGGATAATGTTTGGTGAGTAAATTAATTTTTATATGTTTTAATTTGTTTTTTAATTAATAATATTTGTTTCTATGATAATTAATTATGTTACTTATGGAGGTACACTTTTTTAAATAAATTTAGACGTGTGTTGTGAATTGTGTGGTATTATAGGGTAGGAAATAAAAAATATTACTTTTATGTAACAATTAATGTTTTTGTTTATAATTATTTTCTTTTAAATATAGTTATTAGTAAATTCTTTTAAAAATGTTCATAAAATAATGTTTACAGGTAATGTACATTTTTTAACATTATAATATGTTTCTATCTTTTGTAATTTTGATTATTTTTATATTTTTTTTTGTTTTTAACATTTTTAGTATTGTAGTTGATATTTTGTTTGTTTTTAATTTTGAATTGACTCGAGTGGGAATATACATTTTAACCCTCTGCTATCCAACACATTCCCTACTTTTGCACTCAGTGGAGTGGGAATAATAATCTGTACACCCCGCTATCCAACACTTTCCCTACTGTTGCACTCACTGGAGTGGGAATAGTAATTATTTTTTTCTCCGCTATTCAACACTTCGCCTACTGTTGCACTCACTGGAGTGGGAATAGTAATTTTTACCCCTCTTCTATCCAACACTTTCCCTACTGTTGCACTCTTTGGAGTGGGAATAGTAAATGATTCCCCTCCGCTAGCCAACACTTTCCCTACTGTTGCACTCACTTGGTGGGGGAATAGTAATTTTTACCCCTTCGCTACCCAACACTTTCCCTACTGTTGCACTCACTGGGGTGGGAATAGTCATTTTTACCCCTCTGCTATCCAACACTTTCCCTACTGTTGCACTCATTGGAGTGGGAATAGTAAATTTTTCCCCTCCGCTATCCAACACTTTCCCTACTGTTACCCTCACTAGAGTGGGAATAGTAATTTTTACCCCTTCGCTATCCAACACTTTCCCGACTGTTGCAGTAATTGGAGTGGGAATAGTAATTTTTACCCCTACGCTATCCAACACTTTCCCTACTGTTGCATTCACTAGAGTGGGAATAGGAATTTTTATCAATCCGCTATCCAACACTTTCCCTATTGTTGCACTCACTGGAGTCGGAATGGGAATTTTTATTAATACGCTATCCAAAACTTTCCCTACTGTTGCATTGAATAGTAATTTTTGCCCTCCGCTATCCAACACTTTCCCTACTGTTGCATTCACTGGAGTGGGAATAGTAATTTTTACCACTACGCTATCCAACACTTTCCCTACTGTTGGACTCACTGGAGTGCGAATAGTAATTTTTACCAATTCACTATCCAACACCTTCCCTACTGTTGCACTCACTGGAGTGGGAATAGTAATTGTTTCCCCTCCGCTATCCAACACTTTCCCTACTGTTGCACTCACTGGAGTGCGAATAGTCATTTTTACCAATTCGCTATCCAACACTTTCCCTACTGTTGCACTCACTGGAGTGGGAATAGTAATTGTTTCCGCTCCGCTATCCAACACTTTCCCTACTGTTGCACTTACTGGAGTTAGAATGGTAATTTTTACCCCTACGCTATCCAACACTTTCCCTACTCTTGCACTCAATGGAGTGAAAAAGTTTAAAGATTATTAAATATTTTAATGTTTTAATTTATAATATAATGTTTTTTTAATTAGATTGTATGTTATAGGTGTATGTATATATATATATATATATATATATATATATATATATATATATATATATATATATATATATATATATATATATATATATATATATATATATTACCTACTGGCGGTCGCCAGTAGGTAGTTATAGTTAGAAGCAACTTTCTATGGGAAAATCATTTTTTGATTTGCTAATAGCTTTGGCGTTGTTTGAAGAATCTTCGCGAAATTCTCCAAAAAAAGGTCTATCCAGGTCAGCTCCTATCCTGAAAGTTTGCGGGTGATTCGTCAAGCGGGGGCTGAGAAAAAAGGGGGTCCCAAAACGCATTTTCCTCATGTTAATTTCCATAGGAAATTTTGAGACAGGCTACAGCTTGAACTACTGAACGGAATTACCCCAAATTTGGCAAAAATTTAGTGCTTGGTTCAGAAAGCGACCTTTTTTTAATGGTGTAAATTTGTTCAGTAGTTGCTGAGAAATTCAAAAAATAAGAGTCAAAAAATTAATTTCCCATAGGAAACTTTAGGCAAGGCTACAGCCCGAACTGCTGAACGGAATTACCCCAAATTTGGCAAAAGGTAGTGCTTGGTTCAGAAAGCGACCTTTTTTAAAATGGTGTAAATCTGCTCAGTAGTTGCTGAGAAAATGAAAAGATAAAAGTTTTGATATCTATGGCTCCCGACTACGAGCTTTATTCTAATTGGCTGTGAACACTATAAACCAGGAAGTGTTGGCAGCCATCTTGTGATTCGGTAGAACCCAGTCACAAGAAAACAGAGAACTAAGCAGGCCTGCCCCAGGGCCAAAAAAAAGCATTTTTTTAAAAAAAAATCGGCTGAATTCGCGCTGGATGCGCAAATCCGGACGAAATATATAAAAACCAAGCTCGGGCTCCTGCGCTTCGTATTTAAAAAGCCCCCAGGTGGGCCAGGTCCCGGGGGCACTTATAAAAAATGTTGGAGGGGCCCACGGGGGCCCCTGCAGCCCCGGGTACCACCACCTCCCCGGGGCTTCCTAAAGAAATGCGTGGGGGGTCCCTACCCCGCCACGCTGCTCCAGGGTCCGCCACCTCCCCAGAGCATTTATGAAAATTGGCGGGGGCCTAGCAGCCCCGAGCACCGGGGACCGCCACCTCCCCGGGGCTAAAAAAATAATTAGTGTGGGGTGGCTCAAGCTCCTCCACACTGCCCCGGGGACCACCACCTCCCCGGGGCACTTAATATTGAGATATGGGGGTCTGTAGTGGACTCCCGGGGAACTCCACCTCCCCGGGGCTCTGAAATGGAGGGAGGGGGGCTGTGCGGCTCCCCTCCTAGAGCCCTTGATGGCCCTCGGGACCGCCACCCCCCTGGGCCGGCTCCTGCAGTGTCCCGGGGTGCCCACCCCCGGGACACTGCTGTTTGCTTTGGCATGACGCTCCTGCCCTGTCATAGCAAACTTGCTTTGGATTTTGGAAGCGAGAGCAGGGAAACCTGCTCTCACTTAGCAAATCCAAAGCTGATTGCTTTTCCACACGGGGAGCTGCCCCGTGTGGAAGAGCAATGCCGGCTCCTGCAGGAGGCAGGGATCCGGCGGGACTGTGGGGGCCTTGGGGCTCCCCCCGCGGTCCCCAATGGATAGGACCTGCCCCGGGAGATGGGGTCCCCGGGGCTAGAAGTGGCCCGGGAGTTCCTCAAATAAAATAATAAATAAACAAAGGCCGGCCCCGGGGGATGGGGTCCCCGGGGCCAATAGAGGCCTCAGGAGGGGGTCACGCAGCCCTCCTCCGTAAAAAAAGAAATATATGTGGCCATGCCCCGGGGTATAGGGTCCCCGGGGCCAGAATTGGCCACAGGAGGGGGGCACACGTAGCCCCCTTCCCATTTACATTTTTAATTTTTTTTAAAAAGGGGTCAGGCCCTGGGAGATGGGGTCCCCAGGGCCCCAAAAAAGGAAAGAGCCCAGGGCCCAAAAAAAGGAAAGAGAAGGGGAGCTACACAGCCCCCTCTTACATTCTTTTTTTAAGCCGGCATCACGGCTAGGCCCGGCCCCTCCCTGCAGCACTCAGCAAACGCAACCCTGGCGCGTTGTAAGTTGGAGAATTAATTCCCCTTGAAAACTGAGGGTCCCTGGGGGCCAGCTAACCCACCAGGTACCTCCAGTATGCGCCAGGGAGCTGCTTTGCAGAGAGGTGTTCGGAGGCCACGCCCCTTTTTGCACCTCTCTGCAACACAGCTCTGTGGCGCTTACTGGAGGTAATTGTGGTGGGCTAGTTGGCCCCCAGGGACACTCAGGACTCAAGAGGATATAATCCCCAATTTACAACGCGCAGGGGGCGCGTTTGCACAGTGGTGCAGAGAGGCGGCGGGGCCTGACATAGCAAGTGTGTAAACGCACCCCCTGCCACATTGTAAATTGGGGAATTAAGACCCCTTCAATCCTGAGGGTGCCTGGGGGCGAACTAACCCACCAGGTACTTCCAGTATGCACCAGGGAGCTGCGTTGCAGAGAGGTGTTCAGAGGCCACCTCCTTTTTTAGACTTCTCTGCAACTCAGCTCCATGGCGCTTACTGGAGGTAGCTGATGGGCTAGTTGGCCCCCAGAGACCCTCAGGACTCAAGGGGACTTAATCCTCCAATTTACAATGCACCAGGGTGTGCGTTTGTACAATAGTGCAGGGAGGGGGCGTGGCCTGATGTGACAAGTGTGCAAACGCGCCCTGTGGTGCGTTTTAAGTTGGGGAATTAAGTCCCCTGGAATCCTGAGGGTCCCTGGGGGCCAACTAGCCCACCAGGTTTGTCCCGTATGCGCCACAGAGTTGTGTTGCAGAGAGGTGTAAAAAGGGGCGTGGCTTTGGACCACCTCTCTGCAACGCAGCTCTGTGGCGCTTTTCTGAACTTTGAAAATGCTTTGTTTTACTTTTACATGAGGGTTGCTGCTTGTTTGTTTTTCATTTTCTCCCAGGAGCAGGGACCAAGTACTGTATCTTTACTATACGGTTGTTTATCTGTTGGTTTCAGGAATTCTTTATTCTTTGGTTTCCTGCTCGTGTTTCAGTGTGTGCGTGTTCAGCTTAGAGCCCCGTGGCTGCTTCCATTTTCTTTTCAGCATTTGACCCTCCCAACTCTTCCCATGTTACTCTTCACACAAGTGTTTGTGTGTTTCTCTTGATCAGCGCAGCACAGTGGAGAGTCTGCCTCCCTACTCGTCTATAGTGGGCCCGCAGGGGGTACCTGAGGCCTCCTAGTGCTTTACCTGTTGTTTGATAGATATAGAGGCTTTTTATTTCTGCTTCTATACAGTTTACTGACGGCAGCGGCTTAGTCCTTCTGCCACTCTAGTGTGTGCCCATGTGGGAAAGTCTTTCCTCCAGCTAATCTCAAGTGTGCTTGCTGATATTCTTCTACCATCCATAGGGCCATACAAATGTCCATCTATCCCACAACTCTTTCTAGTGCACCAGCTGCTGGGGAATTCCCATATGGCACGCATTCTGGGGTGCCTTGCTCTCCTACCTCTCATGTAGCTTGCATGTGAAGGTATGTGTTTTTTCCAACCAATCTGTAATGTTTGTTGTGGAGGGTTCCTGACATTCTTCCCTTTTATGCAGTGTGCCTCTATTCCCCAGCTCAGCTTTAGTGGTCCAATGTAATGCATCAGTACAGCAAACCTGTGGGAATAGCACTTCTCCTGCCACTCTACTGTAGATCACCTGCAGGTCTGCATTTGCCATTCCAACCACATAATTCGACACCAAACCACATACTTCAACACAATTACACAACACACCACACACATTCATTTCACACCAGAGAATTCCACATCATTGCCACAACATTCAACAACACACCACATACTTAAACTCCACTGCATACCACTCTAAAACATGCCATTACACATCATTACACTTCATGATACACAATACAACTCCACATAATTCCAGTACACTCAATACTATATAATTACTATTCACATAATTCGTCTGCACACCATGCCACTTACTTCCACTCCACGAATCCACTCCACACCACACAATTCCACACTTAACAATTCCAATCTAACCCATATAATTCCACACCACATACATCCCCTCCACTCCACTCCATAACTCATGTGTAAAAGACATTGTCATATACAACGCCAATAGCTCTAACTCTCACAAATGCGAGACCTCTTAGCTTTGCTAATGCTTGTAGTCATATGTTGCCACGTACCAATCGTACTATGTCGTTATCACAATTACATCCCAGTGATCTTCTCTGCTTCTTTGGTGGAGAAGATGCGATGCCCCCCATATCTCCTGTGATCTCGAAGTGGATGCTTGTAGCGTGGTATTCGCCTCACTCATCGTATCGCAGTATACTAAATCGGCAAGCCAATTAGTACATTTAGGTAGGGAGCCTCTGCCCCATCGCATCACCGTCTCAACACATCCTATGTTTCTCTACGAGTAAAGCCAAGGCTGATACTTTTCTCATTGACTTTGGTAATTCTTAGACATAAGGGTCGATTCCGATCCGGTAAAATCCCCATCCGTACGATTCGTATCCGGAGCCGTTTCCGTACGACTCGTACGGACGCCGTACGACCGGACGATTCCGATCCCGATTGTCCGACCCGGGCGCGATTCGTACGGTACACGTCGATTCGTACGGAAAAGCGCACGATCACCTACACACCGTACGGCGCGTACCCCCCATGATCGCAGGGGTACGCGCCGTACCCCTGTGATCATGCGGGGTACGTGCCGTACACCCAGCGTACATGGGGTACGTGCCGTACACCCACCGTATATGGGGTACGGTGCGTACCCCATGTACGCTGGGTGTACGGCACGTACCCCGCATGATCACAGGGGTACGGCGCGTACCCCTGCGATCATGGGGGGGTACGTGCCGTACCCGGGGGGGGCGTTCCGTACCTGTTTCGGCGCAAACTCTGCGTTTACGACTGTTTTCGGCTCCCGTAGGAAAAGGGTCGTACGGTGCGTACCCGACACGAATCGTACTTGCTGGGTCGTAAAAACCAGCCGCGAACAGTAGTGATGTCGTGAACAGCGGGTTCCGAGTGAGACTCGTACGGAGATTTGAGTCGTACGGAGTCCTGTACGACTCGTACGGAGTTCGGCTCCTGGTACGGATCGTACTTCGTCGTACGTACGGGACGTTTACGGGTACGATTCGTACGGGGAAAAAACGCTCCGTACGACGATTCGGAGCGCATTTTACCGGATCGGAATCGACCCCATAGTCTAGAATGGGTACCAAGGGGGAAGGTTGTATAACTATTCCTAGTGTCTCTGATATAATATGAAACATTCCCACCCAGAATCTGCTACATCGCGACAAAATCAAGCTTGTAGAAAGTCAGTAGTTGTATTACTGCAGTGAAAAAAACTCTTATCTGTTCTTTATCCCCTCTCCATCAGACTTTACGGACTGAACATATTATGTGCAGGTATCCACAGTATTTAGCTCTTTCCCTGCCATTGAGTGATACTTCACTTGTCTGTTAACAGCAGAATTTCCTTTGCGTGTCTGTTAGTGGCATGCCTACATCCATCTCCTAGGGAAGTCTAGCTTTGAGTTGGTGTTTCATGTTCACCTCCTGTGCCAGTTTGCGGCGCTTAGATGCTAAATGAGTGGGTGTTGGCACCATTATTATGATGTCTGAAAAATTGTTTATATGTAAACTTTTCCCCAAGGTGTTTCTGTTTCACCACTGTCACTACACATCCGCTGTATCAAGATGGATCCTAACCATGCTGGATCAGCAATAAATAAGAGCAGTAATCTTGAAATTGTCTCTTTCTCCTACAAACACAGACACACAAACACACACACACACTCACGACCCTTGCTGGCAAAATATTGGACACTTCAAGTCCACTCTTGTGTAAGGAGCTTTTGTGTACCGTTTTGTGTCAATAATTAATTTGTAGAACTTACAATTAATAAATAAATAATCTCTTGTTAGTTAGTGCGGTTTATGTCTTGGCATGTCATTTCAGCCTACAAAGAAGCAGCAAGATCCCTACCCTAGGTAGGGTGCTTAGGAGGGAAAAGTAGATGGACTTGGTACTAGAATTTCCTAAACCAAGGCTTGATTGAGTTTGCACTTGGTAATGAGGCTTATCCATTGATTTCATTGAAGTAAGCTAATACAGGGCCCTCAGTCCCCTGGAGCATCTCATTCATCAGCTTCTGTCAGCGCGGCTTGGTCATTCCTTAGGTCGAACATCATGACTTAAACTTGAGACAAGCCCTGCGTTAAGTGATCTTCTCCTAGCCAGGGCCACCTGCCAATTCTGATTAGGTGTTCCCAAGAGCCAACAACTCCATCATATCACCCGCCCTTGGGAAGGAATGATCATCTTCATTATATCTCCAACTCATGGGAAGAAGTGAGCATCGTCAGTATTTCCCCTACCCGCGGGGAGGAGTGACCATCTCAGAGCATATCACACACCCTCAGGAATGAATGTCCATCTCCAGCATATCACACACCCTCAGGAATGAGTGTCCATCTCCAGCATATCACACACCCTCAGGAATGAGTGTCCATCTCCAGCATATCACACACCCTCGGGAAGGAGTGATCATTTCCAACATATCGCTCACCCTCTGGAAGGAGTGACCATCTCCAGCGTATCTCCCACTCTTGGGAATGAGCCTCATTTCCACCATATAATCTGCCCTTGGGAAGAAGTGATCGTCTCCAGCATATCACCCGTCCGCCGGTATGGCGTGAACATCCTTGATTGTTATGTATCTGAATGTAAGAATAACACTGAGAAATAGTAAAAAAAATTGGTTTGGTTTTATAATGAGGCATAAAGCGCCATGGGACAAAAATCAGCAAAGCACCCTTGAGACCAAAATCTCCGGTACCTCTCCTACGAAGGATCCTTCCCTCAAGACACTTGTCCTCGATCTCTCTTTTGGGGGAGCGACCTCCCCACAAGCTTCCTCTCTGATGGTTGAAGAGCTCGCAAGGATAACCCTATGTTGGGCCACACCTGTGTGAGGGCGATCTCTGCCCTGATATTTGCCACATGCTAAGGCTCACCTGTGATGCAAAAGACATCTCGTGTGGACACAACCACATGAGCCATCAAGCACAAGGGCGGATTCCACGTGCAAGAAAAATGAATGAGAGGTCTTTCCCCTCAGAAGGGAGAAGCGAACAAAAAGGCTTATTCCTCCAGGACTTCTTCAGAGAGGGAAGCCCCCCTCCCCCTACAGACTTCCCACATGATGATGGCCCCCAACTTTTGCCTTTCTGCCCCAATGGACAAAAATCCCAGTCACCACTCTATTCTTTCATCACCTGACGTTTGTATAGGTCACCATCTGCCTTTGGTACAGTGTTTGCTTATTTTTGTCTTAAATTTTCTTATCTTAAAACATAATGTGGCCGCGTCGTCTCCATTTCACCCACAAAGACTGCCGCGGAGCTCTCGCTTGCTTCCTGCATTCATTGTCCATTATTTATACACAATTCTGTTATCACTTAGGAAACCGACAAAATGGAGGCACTGCAGTGGAAATATCGCGATGCTGTATTGACCTTGGGGGTGGGAACAGTTGGAGAGACAGATGGCAGGGAGGTCTGAACACAGGATGTTGTTTTCCTAAGGTGTGAAGGATAAAGACGGTCCATCATTGCAAGGGCTATTAAGGGCTGTCAAACTGGTCTTTTTTTTAAATAAGTAAATAAACCGCAGAAAAGAAACAGAATGTATCAAATTAAACCAAGCCTCGGTTCCATTTTATGGAACATGAGGATTAATGACAGTTTACCATGGTTCCATGTTCAGTGCTTTTGTTGCGGGCAGTCAAACACATATGTGCGTCAAATTAAGTTTTTGGTTAAAAAAATGTAAATTGAATGCCTAGGAAGAGCAACGGCATCATCTAGGGTAAAGAGGTGTGCAGAACCACAGAGGGGACTCCGGCAGTCACAGTGCAGGCTCATGTGTTATGGGTTTACCATACTTGCCACATAGTGCACTTCTGCAGAATTCATCAACAAATATTTCTAGATCAAACTGATGCAAACTTTCTGAAAATGTGGTGCTGCATAAGGGCAGAACCTTAGCAAATGTTAAGTTTTCACCTTTTAGTTGCTGACTGTTGTATTGTAGCCTTTCCGTTAAACTGGTATTAAGGTGATGGAACTTCGACCAGGTAGTATTAACTTAGTAAAAAATAATGTCACACAATGTGCCACATCACTCTGCATAAGTTATCTTTTCTTGGAACGTAATTTAGTCAACCATGCCACATAATTTGGCGCTTCATTTCTACGTTATTCGGTTGAATGGCATTACAACGCAGGCTTTTACCCCGCATGCCATTACAACGCGGGGATTACAACGAAAGTCGTTACAACGACTTTCGCTGGAGGGCGCTGGATGGTGGAATAGTTTAATTTTCTATTCCAACTCCAGCCCACGTTGACAGTAGGGAAGGTGTTGGATAGAAAATTAAACTATTCCCTATCCAACAGCGCCCTCCAGCATAAATCGTTGTAACGACTTTCGTTGTAATCCCTGCGTTGTAATGGCAGTGCGGGGTAATCCCCGCGTTGTCATGGCTGTTCCCCCTTGAAATAATACACGGCATACCACCATGAAGCGTAAAAGGTCACTTTATTAGGACAGGGTTGTAAAATGGTCAACTTCAACAACATAACATAGTGTCAAACGTTTTGAACCCCTTCCTCGCCCACACTGCTCACATTGCACCAAGCTTTGACTCCAATGCCCCATACCGTGCCTCATTCTTTCCCCTTTCAGTCACTGATCTTCTTCCATCCCCCAATCTCTCTCTCATTTCCCCACCACACATTCTCCAATAAAGCCTCCTTATCCAGTTCCAAGAATCTCGCACCCCGTCTTCCTTCCCCTGTGCTCTCTTTATCCCCCCGAGGGGTGGATACGCCCGCATCTGACTCTCTACCCCTTGCCAACTATTGTGGCATTCGCTGTTGCTCATCAGTTCCCCACCACTCCATTACAAATTGTAGGGTGTGTGGGTGGTCCTTTTGAAAACCCTCCCACCCAGTGGGGCAAGGAGTCAGGAAGAGGCCGCCATGCCTTACTAACTCCCTAAATAACTGTCCCTAACTCCTGCCCCTTCCCCTGTCCCTACCTATCCCCGTCCTGGCCTCACCCATTTCACGAATCCCTCAGGGGGGCCTGGTCTGCGCCTGTCGCTCCCCCCCGGTTCCCCTCAATCCTCCACAGACTTTGGGATCCCATGCATGGTGATGTGGTGTGGCTGAGTTCTGGGAAGTGGTAAGGAACATAGTGATCTCCAAGAGCAATGCAGAGAGTCCACTATTATTTGTTGTTTTTTTAATTTCCCAAAAAGATAAGCTCCTGGGCAGAGGAAGGAAGCACTTCTCTGTCACGTGACAATCAAAGAGATGAGAATGACCTTTTAACTATTTGTGCTACCTCCTGTCTTTTTGTCCCAGGGTTGTAGCCTCTTCCTTACCCTTTGTGTTTATCTCCACCTCAATGGAATCTGCAGTCCTGTAATCATTATATGAACCCAGAGCGGCAAAGCTGGCGGTGATTCCCCGCCCTTAACCTGCCAGCCTACACAAATGCCTCCTGTGTGCATCATACTCTGTGGAACAATGGCCGGGCCCATTTATGACTTACAGGCTGAGAAAAACTGTCCCAGCGGGGTGAAAAACTCAGCTGGCAATCTGATTGAATCAGAACACTTATATATACACTGCCACTTCCGCCTTCAATTGCCGGAAGTTCCGCCACATTCCGACTCTGACCCACTGACGCATTACGTTCAGTCCTACGCTCACACGGGACGTTACTTCCTGATAACTGTTCAGAAACAATCATTCAAAGAATCACACATATATCCACATCCCAGCAGGAAACCTAAAACTCTCAAACTCTAAAGGAAACAAGTGGCAGGTATAAAGGACTCCGTACTCCGCATTCAAGTTGTAAATATATAAACCTAACAGCAGGGTGAACGCCCGCCCCAAACGCCTTATAACTGCACACACGCACGCATACACGCACAGTTAATATATAGCTATGGGCACACAAGTCCACCACACAATACAATAACCACACAATCCATGACTCTTCCTGTTGGTCAGTGCTTCTCGAAACCTACACGTGGCATGTGCTGACTCGGTCCCTGTCCCAGCAGCCTTTCACAGGGACCACCCTATTGTGATATCTACCCTTTGGATTCCCCCAGTACCCAGTGTATCTTTTCCTTAAACAGCGTTCCTCAAGGAACATCTTTGGTTCCCAATGGTTTATTGTTCAGAATTATTACTCCCCCCCCCCCCCCTGCATGTTAGGGAGAGAGCCATGCCCGAGACATATACCCCATCTGCAGACATCAGCCTTCTTTCACACTAATACAGGAATGCATTAGCATGCTTCCGCTGCATAATTAAAAGTAATTCACGCATAATAATTGTTTAACAAGACATCTGCTTCGAAGCCAACCTGATCAGAGATCTCTGGTAAGTGCTGAGCCAGGGTATCTACCAGTACCTTCCTCAAATTTCCCAAAAATCAAGGCTGGGATTAGAATAAGGAAAAATCGTATGGGAATAAAGAAGGCTTTAGGAAATACAACCCCAAAATAATCAGTCCAAAGCACGGTATTCCCCTTCTCAAATCGAAGAAGCGCAGGTACTCCATACCTGTGAGTACTGACCCATTTAAAGCACGGCTTCAAAGTCTCTGATGGCCAGGCGGCCCTTGATTGCAGACCTAACATTAACATGAATAAAGAGTCCTGTTTAGGGGTAAACGCCCATATAGGGGTAAACCCTGGATAAACGCCCATATAGGGAGAAAGGAATTAGTGGGTTCATTGTATAAATGCAAATGCTGAACGTTTGCTTGTTTAAACACTAAAAAGGAGAAAACAGCAGTAATTGGTCAAGGGACTATAGCTGCCTGGGCAAACACTTTCCAAGTGATTCATATAACTGACAGCATTAACGGTATTGGCCTGGGTGTGAATGGGCACGGACGGACTTTCCTTTGGCACACCTTCAATCGATCAATAAGGATTTATGAAGCGCAGCTAATCACCTGATAGGGTATATAGGCGCTTGCAGGCCCCAGAGGCTTATTCGAACCGTCAGGTCTTGAGGGCCATTCAGAATTCTGGAGGTGAGGTGATGGTCCGGAGGTGTGTGGGGAGGCTGTTCCAGGTCTTTTGTTGGGATGTGGGAGAAGGAGCTTCCTCCACTGCTGATTCGGTAAATGCGGGGAGTATGGGCAAGCGAAAGGGAGGCGGGCATAGTCTTCTCAATGGTTGGTGAAAGTTCAGGTGGTTAATTCAGGCCAGCCTTTCGTTGTGTAGAGCCAATGGTGTGTCTGCTGGTCCAGGGAAGACATGGCTTGGCAGTTCGGGCTGGACTGTTCCCATGAAGCACAGGGTCAGACTGATTTGCATATGGCCATGTCTGAACTGGGGTTGCTGAGTGGGCTAAAGAATGGTGATGGATTAAACCCAGATCAGTTGACTGGGGGTGAGTGTTTGATTTGCTCAAACGCTCCGTCCATCATCCCCTTTTGTATTGCTTTGTTTGCCCTAAGTGTGGCAGGGTATGCTCAGACGTGAGTCCCTTGCTCACTTGGCCACTGGATTCAAGATAGCCTGGCTGATGAGGATTATGAATCCGAAACCGGTCCCAGGATGCTTGTTTCCGGTCCAGGGAAGACATGGCTTGGCAGTTCGGGCTGGAATGTTCCCATGAGGCACAGGGTCAGACTGATTTGCATATGGCCATGTCTGAACTGGGGTGGCTGAGTGGGCTAAAGAATGGTGATGGATTAAACCCAGATCAGTTGACTGGGGGTGAGTGTTTAATTTGCTCAAACGCTCCGTCCATCATCCCCTTTTGTATCGTGCTGCAGGCGGGCCACAAGAGCCAAATTTCGGGGGGGGAGGGGGGCTGGAAAAGATTTGAAGGGGGGGCTAATTCTTCCAGCCATAGGCAGAGTGGCTCTAAGAAGGGGTGAAAACACAACAAAAGCCTCAGTAACAAGTAAATGGTCTTTTAAAGACCTGTGAAGTACTCGTGTGCGGCTGCAATTAGATGGTCGCCAGCTTGCGAAGCTGTCTCAGCCCGGGCTGACACACACGACGGGGGAGGGGCAGGCTAAAACCCGGTGAGCCCAATGGGTGTTGCACACCTGGTCTGCTGTGCATTACCACCGCATGGACACTGTGCAGATTGAATGATATACTCAGATTCAGATTTATTAGTAATTTATTAGTAAAGTGCATAGTCAAGTAAAACCATTACACCTCAGTACATATTAAAACCATTGCAATAAAAACAGCTTAATAAAACAATAAACGTATTGGGGTCATGACTTATATACTCGGCCCTAGACATGTAAGGCGGACCCTAGGAAACTACTGGCGCATCAGCGGTCCAAAAGAAATGGCCCACTACTCAGGAAAAAGCCAAATATAGAGCTGGATGTTAAAAATGTCAAATGTCTGAAAGCAAAACAAAAAAATATATATATTGCACAAAGCCCCAGTACAAAAAAACGCTTTCCCACAACACTAGTTTAAAAAGCCTCTACATGGTAAGACCAGGTCAAAACTTATGTGCAAATAGCAATTTGAGGAGAGTCAGAAACACAGATAATGCAAAACATCTATAAAAACAGTAACCAATCGTCACAAGATATTAGCAGCAAAACGTTCCTTTTATTTGTTACAGCGATCTGGAATCATTGTGGAAAGCCACAGTTGCATCCTGAAAGACCTGTGTATCTGCGACTGAGCAGAAGACTTTAATGTGGTTGCCAGGTTACTTTTGTACCCAGGTTTGCGCAGCAATTGTGTACCCTTGCTTAGGGTGCCTGGCCAGACACCGTCCCATTACATCTCTCTGTTGCCATATCGGTGCTCCTTCTTTGGGTTGTGCTGGCGCTTACCTGCAAACGTCACAGGTCTCTTGATTCCTGAACTGTGTGTCTCTAAAACAGACTTCCCTTTAACCGGCTGGCGCGTCCCCTAAACCCTCCAGTGTTGAAATGCTGGTAAAGCCCGTGCAATGCCCGTGAAGCTCTCAGGATGGCCCAGTGAGTTCAAGTTCTCTGCTGACAAATGCTGTGATCTGAAGGTCACTAGTTAGAACCCGGTTAAGGCAGACTCAGCCTTCCTTCTTTCTGAAGTTGGTAACTTCAGTACCATCAAATAATAATGGCAACATCTGTCATTTACACCACTTAAAAATAAATGTCAGGTGTGGCATGAAGCATAGTAGAAAAGACAAGTTGTAATTGGTATGTTGTTGTGTTTCCTGTGCGCTGCTTGTTTTTGTTGCCAAGATGACACACATCAAATTTGGCTTTGACTTTCCACCAGTTCCCCAAGACCTGGATAAGAACCATCTCCACAGAGCCAGAAGGTTTCATTCATGTGGACATCTGAGAAAGTGCTGGGGCACCGACTGAGGGGGGTGGCTGATGGCCTTGTGTTTTTTGCCCCCTCAATCCTAGAGCCAAGCATTAGGCACCACATCCACGTTGCTCTGCCCTTGCTTTCTGGTTGCCTGTGAGAGGAAGTGGAAAGAGGAGCAGAAATGCTTCAGTTTCACTAGGCAGCAGGGGTCTTGCTGTCTTCACTGGGTGAGTGGGGCCACTGTTGTGGCGGCTCCACTGAAGGCATTGAAGCTTTGCTGAGCGGGCCCGCGTTTGATACACCCTCTCAGTGAAAGAACATAAATGGCCTCCAACGTACAGGGACTTGTACCCCAGCACAGGGGTGCCACTGAGCGATTTTCACAGCAGGGAAATCTAGCGATGGCCGCTGCACCCTTAATATGGCTTGGTGGTCCTGTTGAGGACAGGTCATGAGGTCATCTGATGGAGCCTGCTGAGATTCTGCCCTCAGATGCCTAGTGCTTCCCACAACTCTAATTGGAATGGAGGAACCTCAATTTTGGAGGGGCGAGAGCGAATTTGATTTACAGAGGAGCTCCAAGTCCGTCAAACTCTAACCCCTAAGTCTGCCTTCATTTGTTCATTCATACACTGTATGTAGTGCCAGTGTCATCTGACACTTGCTTCACAGGGAGTGATTCACAGAAACCCACTGACTAATTGGGCATCCTGATGTGGCTGTGGGTTATTTGCAGTGTTAGATTTAGCGTTATCAATGCTGGCCCTTGCATAATAGGCAACATCGTTTGCAGGTTGAGTGGGTCCCTGTATGCATGTAAGAAGGGTCCTTTCACTTTTGAGTCAAGGATTCAGACTTGTGTGTGTATCTCTGGTTACCTGTATATGGTAAAAACAAGATGGAAGGGCCTGCCCATCCTACATCAGAATCTGCCCCTTTGCGGCCGATATTTATGCATTTGGGATGCATCATCCCGAATGCAAAAATCACAATTTAAGGAAACGCAAAATTTGCGATTACTTAAATTGTGATTGCATTTAAGGAATCACAAATGTTATGTTATGTTATGTTATGAAATTTGTATAGCGCGCAGATGCCGCAGCCAAGAGGCGTCCCGGCGCTTTTTGGAGATAGAAGACACAACACAACAATGATGACCTAAACACATAGCTATACAGCAGAGAATAAATGGGTTTTTAATTGTTTCCTGAACTGAAACAAATCGTGGATGGAACGAAGTGAAGCAGGCAAAGAGTTCCATAGAGTAGCCGCCATCACCGAGAAAGAGCGTCCACCCATTCTGGCCTTTTTAAAACGAGGAACAATGGCCAGATTAGACCCTGCAGACCGAAGAGCTCTTGCGGGGACATAGTGGAGGATGGTCTGGGTGAGAATGGGGGGGGAGGCCAAGTTGTGATGCCTCAAATGCAATGCATGATGCCATTGAAAATAGCGATTTCGCTATTAGGGGACGAAAATTACCGTCAAATGAAACTTGACAGTAATTTGCAAAAACTTTGAAAAATGCACTAAAGTGCATTTTGTCAAAGTTCCTGGTTACACACACACATGCCCTTAGGGCATGTGTGTGCGAAACATGTGTTCACATTACAATTTCAGGGGTGCAACAGGGTGTTCTTTTGGCACCCTTTCACCCTTGGTCGCCTATAGGCCCAAAGGAATGAATGGGAAGCAATTCCTTAATTGTGACTCGCAATTTGCGAATCACCATTGAGGAATTTGTAGGAATTGCAATTTTATTTGCAATTCCTACATGCATAGGCAATAGCGATTCTTTAATTGCGATTCCTTAAAAATCACAATTAAAGAATCGTTATGACTTCGTTGAAGGATGTGCACCATTGTCTTGTCCTGTTTTTACCATATCTTACTAATAGGAGACCCCTACACAAGTCTAAACACTCAACTCTGATGGCTTCTCTATACTCACATATAGATATGTTTGAAGGAACTTAAAGTGCTTTCGTTTTGTGATTCTGTTTGTTTACTAGCTAGTACAAACCTGGGTACTCTGATACACTAGAATTAAAACCCTTGTCACAGTTCCACCACAGAGCGAAACAAGTGTCACAAATTGAAACAGAGGTAAAGAATGAAGACAAACTGAAGCACAAGTATAAAACATAAACCAGATACTTACTCAAGCCTATAGGTATCTCCTATTGGCTTTATCAATTCAATGATTTTCAGCATTGCAAAATGAGGGGAAAAACGTCTATGACACAGCCAGTTGCCTCATAAACTATGTTCAATACTCACATATACAGCATTGTTTTAAGTACAGTCAGTACTGACAGCACAGTGTACCCTAAAAAAAGGGCAGTTGTGAAATAAATACAAAGAGTACAGCAAGATGTGGTAAATAAAGTGCCTGGAATCAGGGCCAGCTTTAGTTCTGGTGGCAGCTCGTGCAACAGTCTTTGTTGGCGCTCCCCAATGCCCTGCTTCACCACAGATGCCAAAACTACCATCCTTCAAGGGTGCCCTTCATCTCTCCATATCCCCTCTTTCACATGTATTTCATTTCTTTTATAACACTACTCAAACCCACGGGAGGGTGCCAGAGCCCTTTACATCACACACACATTAGACAGAGACAATTTATTTCTACCCAGACAAACACTTGGAATAATATATCCTATAGATTTGACGTAGGACTTATGTTTACTAGGTCTCTATCGAATATATTAAACTTAATTGTGAGTGCCAGCTAGCTCAGAGGTCACTAAAAATGTTCTCTAATTCACAAGAAGGGATTAGTTTCTGACAACCGCATAAACATGACAACTTTGTTTCCCCAAGACTAAACGTATCTTCAGAGTCTTGGAAACAATAGATAGATATTTTACTCAGTCAATCGTGCATGCTTCGTTTCTACAGAGTTGCAGAGTGATAGAGAGACAGGCGTTTTCAATAAAAGGATTTATTGAACAGTCTTCTTTCTCATGCAAGAGAAGTGAACTGCTACAATCGTAATACAAGCTGTAAAGTATAATGCGCACAGCGAGAAGAGTATTATGAAATAATACTGTAAAAGCATTGTATGGTTTCTAAGCCATAGAAATACATACATAAATAACAATGGCTAAGAGAAATCAATTGGTGCTTCTAAAATACGCCTATCCCAATGTACCTAACCTAAGTCTAGTACGCGGGAAGAAGTAAGTGTGGTGTAGCATAGGTTTAGTTTCTTTGCCAAGAATCTATCCAAGATTTCTCTTGGGGTCTAATCAGCTGCATACCTTAGTTTACAATGAAGGAGGTCTGGTATCTCTGTCTCGGGACTCGATTTCCCAACACCCCGCAAGGGGAGCTTGGAAACACTGGAGCTGGATTCTCGGCGAGAGAAAGGACAGCTTCTCGGTCAGTGCGTCAGCTGGAGGCTCGGCTTCCTTCTGCACTTGCTGTAGCGAGCTGCGTCGGGCAAGTAGATAGTAGAACTGCTCCGAACCACCGTGTCCTTGCTAGAACAAGTGAAGGCATATTTATACCTTGAAGGGGCCTAGTTTGACTAAAGTCGGGCATAATAACGTCAGTAAAGAACCCCAAGGGAATGGTAGTTCTTTGTAAACTCCATGAGTTCTTGGACAAATCCATATTCAAGCAAGGGGATGTCTCTGACTGCTTAAGCCGATTTTCAAGAAATCGTTGCAACGTTTTGGTACGGGTGGAAGTAGCCATGCCTGTATTTGGACTGCATGGGCTATGTCTAAATAAGGGTATGATTACTATGCCTATATTAGGGCATTGTGAATTGTACCTATATAAGGACATGAATTGGGAAATTTTGCTTGGATCCTAAAACGCCATACAACACTGGGTCCCACGTCTTCACTGCTCCCGCTCTCCAGCCAGGAACAGGAAGCAGGCAGCCAGGCTGCCTCCCCTAAGCCAATCACAATGCTCCAGTGGAGCGCTGTGATTGGTCGGGATGACGCCCAGCCAGGGGCTGTAGGGGATGTCATCTTCTCTATGCAGGCTGCAATGCAGCCTGCATGGAGAAGGGCAGAGTGCTCATGACTGGTGTGGGTGGTCAGAGAGGGCTGAATTAACAGTCTTTGTGCACTCAGGGATGGGAAAACCACTCCTGCCCCGGTCGGAGAGCAGGGCAGCTCTGCCCACCTGCCCGCCCGCAATGCGCAAAGAAATAAGATGATAATAACCAAAAGTTATTACCATTTTATGTTTTGGCTTTCTTGCACTGTGAGAAAGCAGTGGGGCGATGCTCCTCCGCCAGCTCTGCCCACCTGCCCGCCCGCAATGCTCAAAGAAACATAAAATGGTAATAACCAAAAGTTATTACCATTTTATGTTTTGGCTTTCTCGCACTGCGAGAAAGCAGTGGGGTGTCGCTCCTCCGCCCTAGTGGAGGAGCCGCCCCTGCAGCCCTGCCTGAAGCAAAAAATATTCACATTTAAGTAAAAATGTGACTGTGCTCCAAAGAGGAAGAAATAAATTCTTATGTTGAATGCGATTGTGCTATCGAACATGCCATATTTATTACCGCAGCCCTGCTAACAGTACATATTGTATTAGTATGCAAAGTACACATATGTTCACAATTGTGGGTTGAAGTAGTTATTTCTTTACAAATTAAAGATGGGTTAGTTGCAACATTTTGAAGCAGTTGCACTGTTATTTATTTGTGTTATTGAAACAATGGCAGGGTCTGGCCGAAGCAGGCGTGTTCTTTCTAAATTGCCGAGCCATGGCTCTCAGGCTAGCTGAATTTCTGTTAGCCTTCGGTCAGTTTTGAAGTAAATGAGATCTGCGGAAAAAACATCAATCAATCAATCATGATTTATAGAGTGCAGCTAATCACCCAATTGGGCATCCAGGCGCTTGCAGGTCCCGGAAGGCTTATTCGGACAGCCAGGTCTGGAGGGCCTTTCAGAATTCCGGAAGAGAGGTGATGGTCCAGAGCTGCATGGGCAGGCTGTTCCAGGTATTTGTTGTGAAGTAGGAGAAGGCGCTTCCTCTACTTCTGCTTCTGTAGATGCGGGGAGAGTGGGCAAGCGAAAGGGAGGCAGAGCTTAATCTTCTTGACAGTTGGTGGAAGTTCATGCAGTGGTTGATGTAGTCAGGTCCTTGGTTGTGAAGAGCTTTGTGTGCAGCTTGAATTGGCATCTCTTCTGTATGGGGAACCAGTGAAGCTGCCTAAGGTGGGGTGTGGTGGGATTTCGTCGAGGGAGGTTGAGGATGAGTCTGACTGCGGCGTTCTGTATGGTTTGAAGTCTCTGTAGGAGGTGAGTGTTGATTTCTATGTAGCGAGTGTTGCCATAGTCTAGTTAGCTGGTGATGAGGGCTTGTGTCACAGTGGGTCTTGTGTTTAGGGGCAGCCATTTGAAGAACTTCCGTTGCATGCGCAGAGTGAGGAAGCAGGCGGAGGAGATGGTGATCTGTGATTTCATGGTGAGCTTGTTACCAATGATGATTCCGATGTTTCTGGCATAATCGGAAGTTGTGGGTACGGGTCCCAGGTCTGCTTGACACCAGGAGTTGTTCCATGGGTTACTGTTGTTGCTGAAGATCAGTACTTCTGACTTGTCCATGTTCAATTTAAGGCAGCTGTTCTTCATCCAGTCGGTGATGCTTGACATGCATCTGGGGAATTTGGTCCTGGTGGTGTTGGGGTCGTCGGTGAGTGAGAGGATAAGTTGGGTGTATTCTGCGTAGGATATTATGCTGAGACTGTGAGATCTGACAATGTTAGCCAGCTGAGTCATATATGATATGATTAGTATGGGGCTGACGGATGAGGCCTGGGGGACACCGCAGAGGATGATCTTGGTTTGGGAGGTGAAAGGTGGTGGCAGACACTGTAATCTTACGGTGAAGAAGGAGGTGATACATCTGAGTGCATTCTCTTGGATGCCGATGTGTTGAAGTCTTTTGATCAGCATGTGGTGGGATACAGTATCGAAGGCTGCCAAGAGGTCGAGAAGGATCCGAGCTACTGTTTCTCCTCGGTCAAGGCACATTATCCCTAACAACACTTGGCACATCCAACTGTCGCCTCACTTCAGCAAGGAAAGAAGAAAAGCAGCTTCAAGTCTGAAAGTGGTGGTCTAGTTAAAAGCAGTGGCTGGCTGGCTTATATGGTAAGTTGTTAGATTTCTTTAACAACAGATGCTTGTAGCAGACGGGTGCTTATGATGAACTCTGCATTAGTCCTAGTAGATTTTACCAGTCCCTCATCTTTTGGGTAGCCTCCTGCAGTCAGCCTACTATCAACGGCTGAGAAAGGAGGGGAAAAAGTCACTCTGGACAAATCTCTACGCTTGGTATATTCAGAGGTGTACTCCGTTCATTTACTAAAGAAAGGAGATGGAAAAAAGCAACAGAGCAGGATGAAGGAGTGCAGGAGTTACTGTGGCAGCAAAAACGGTGGGAGGGGGACAGGGACTGGCAAGCAATGTTACGAGGGGGAAGGGTGAAGCAACACTGATGGGGGAACAAGGACCAACAACTATGAAGAAGCAAAAGAAGATTAGTATTAGCTCCATCAAAGAGACAAACACGAAAAAGAAAGTGAAACCGGCACATTCTGACTGACCAATGAGCAGAAAGAGAATGAGAGTGACAAGGAAGCCAACCAAAGTGGGCTCTGAGCCCCCTTCAAGTTTTTTTGTTAACAAGAGATCTCACAAGTGACAGGTCATGCGCTGTCTCAGGTGAGTTTGCACAGGGACCAGAAGTCCAAGTTGTGTGTTAATTATGTCACTGTCACAGTCTGCAATTAGGAAATCCCTATATTCGGGAAGAATGGTGAGAACAACAAATGAATCTGATTTTGTGGCTATCAACTCTGCACCCTCATGTTTTGCTTTGTTAAAGGAGTCATTTACGTCACACAATAAATACCCCTCTTGAATTAGTTTTTTTCTTTGATGTGTACTATAATCTATTGAGTCTCGCTTCATATGTTATTGTTTTTTTGATCTACTGAATTCTTCACGATTGTGTAATGCGCTCTGATACCTTTGTGTCTAGCTAGCGCTATTTAAAACTTATAAATAAATAAATAATAAATACATACCCCACAAAGGAATTATGATATATACTGGGTGCATTACATAATCCACAAGCTATATCCTTTTCCATGCGTCGGATGGCCGGCGGCCGGCCAACGTCATGGTGGGCGGGTGCGGAGGACGGCCGCTGACCATCACAGCTACGCGAGCGTCATTTTTTTCCGCGAAGCGGATATACATCTCAGATTCAGGCCGTAGGCTTCAACACTCATACTTCGTTTAAACACTGAAACTGCTAAGCGTTCTCTACAACCAACAGATTCTGGCAAAAAAGCCAGGCAGTATACCTCATTTCAAAATGAAGTATCCTGAATCATTGAATCACACAATTGTAACAGGCAAAGTGACAGCAACTATAAGCACAAGCTTTGCCCAAGTGACATCCCTGGGGCCATAGAAAGAACAATTTGTGACTGTAAGAATAGTTTTTGCACCTAAGTTTGCACCCATGCGGTTACCTTTACTTGACTTACATACCTACCTATTGGTGTATAGTGAGAAGCACTTATTGCATTTTTCATTAGTTGGTGCACATTTTATGAAGTTGTTGATTACTAAGCACATAACAAATAAATGTAAATTGTGCGCCCAAACTGATTTTTGCACAAGCACACTTTGTTTGCATTACATTTTAAACAAGATTTCCTTACTCCCAGAATTTGTTAAGAACATGGACCTAAACCAAAAGCTGAATTAAAAGGTTTTGAGACCCAGACATGCATTGATGCTTATTTCCATTTCAAAATAGTAGTAGGAGTTTTACCTAAGACGGGTGCATATTTCCAAGCACCATCTTGCAAAAAATGCAGGGTCTAGCCTAAGCATGTTTTGCACAAAGGTAAGCTTACGCTTCATCAACTATCAATACTTATAAACATAGTCCACCCTTGTTTGTCACAAGAATCGTAATGCCTTGTATATCTTCATCTCCTTATATTAATGTAGTTTAATCTATATCCTGGCTGATGACTTTAAAAGTGTTGTCCAATCGCTGGTCCTGTCGAGAATCGACTATGGCAACACTATCCTCGCTGGAACACCTAAAGTCCACCTCGCTCCACTCAAATCTGCGCTCAACCTAGAAGCTAGACTTATCTCCGACTACAACTGTTTCGATCACATCTCCCCCACCCTGAAAACCCTCAAATGGGTACCCATCGAAGGGAGATCCACCTATAAGATTGCATGTATCATGCACAAAGCCCTTCACCAAAACACCCCACGTTACCTCTCAGATAAACTCCACAAAGCAGGCTGCGCACGACTGACGAGGAACACGAACACCCTCACTCTTATACCCCGCCCTGTTTAAGAAGAAAGGCACTCAAGTTCGCTCTTTCTCCGGTAACGCTCCCTCCTTCTGGAACTCCGTGCCTAAAGACCTACGCTGTAATCCCTCCTACTTCAACTTCAAAAAAGGACTCAAATTGTTCCTCCTCAACAAATACTGGGGTCCTTATTCCCTACCTCTGACACTGATCTCATGCGCTGCGACCACGTCATGTCCCCCTTTACTGCCCTCCAATTCTATCCCCCCACCTTCTCCTACCAATCACCCCTCCCTCACGCTACTCTTCCCCCTACCCTCCCCCCTGCTCTCTATATCTTATTATGACTCCTAGCCCAACGCACGACCTCCCACTGATTTACCATTCCTGCTACTCCCCTAACTCCTACTCTCGTCTTCCCCTCCTTTTTCTCTTCTTCCCCTCCCTTTTCTCTTCTCTCTTACCCTCCCTAACCTAAGTTCTCACTACCCACGTTAGCTTAACATAGTGTTCTGTAAATAGCTTTAGTATTTTTTCTGCTTTCTTTGTTATATTTGCTCTTGTTTTGCTCAAATGTTTTTTAATACTGTACCTCCTCACATTCCTGTAGAGTCCTCTGATAACTCTGGGTCTAGCCAGCGCTATAGAAAACCTTAAAAATAAAAATAAATTAATAAATAAATAATATATTGTTGTACCGACGTAAAATAGATTATTGTAATTGCAATGCTCCTTGCAAATATTAGGTCATGAATTTCCTATATGTAATCAATTGCTTGTAATGGCTTCCTCTAGCCCTCCAGTAAACTAAAAAACTCAATGTATTCAATTTATATAGCCTTATTGCCTGCCGTAGCGGACTATACCAGCCATTAAAGGCCCGCTCCAGTGTTAAAGGCTCAAGCAGAAGGTGAGGGCCTTTAAGAAGGAAGCAGGACTTTAATGACAGTATAGCCCAGTTACGGAGGGCAATAAGGCTATTGGAACATTCTACCACTAGAAGGCAGAATGTTCTAACAAATAGGGCTCCGTGAAGCCTTTGTTCACTACAACAGCTGTGAACGACAACATTGGAATGTTGGAGCTCCGGGCTTCTACCAGCCATTAGAAGCCCGGAGCTACTACATTGTTTTCAATGGAGCTCCCAACATTCCAATGTTCTAATATAAATTATACCTGAGGAGCTTCAAACATCAGTAATCTAATTCCTACTTTGTATAATTGACAACCTCGGCACAATACTCCGTAATGCTCTGTAATGTTTTACTACCCTGAATCACTGGCCTCTAGAGATATTCAGCCCCGGATGCATCCATTCCTGCTCTCCTTTTCTCTCCGCAACTAAAGCTTTACAAACCACTCTCCCCTCAACTTAGATATCCTCTCTGCCTTAATGCCTCGCTAACACTCATGCCGCTTTGAGCTACCCTCACAACTTCCCAACATATGTTTTTGTCTGCTGAATAGTCCTTCTATTTGCAGCCATTTATATCACTCAACCCTTTGACAGCAGTACCCTTTCCATACACAGTTATGTGAGAGAAGTATTGTCTGACATAAACACTGTTCTAAATATCCCTCACAAAACTATCATCCCAGTGAGAATAGATTTTGCATTATTAACTTCAATGGGGCAATATTTTTGTAGACATATTAAGAGCATGACATTTATGTTGGACAATAATTTGACATCAGTTTTATGGTATCACACACCCTGTACTTCACAGCTATTTACGAAACATGGATCAATCCTAAAAATACAGCCACACAAGTTGAAAAAGAATTAGTGCCGGTGCCCAAAGCTCTACTCAGAGGCCTGAGTCTGGTGCTATTAAATGTTGTCACGCTGAATGCCTGGTTTTGTGTCTGCCTCATGCCTCTTTAATCCACTAGCGGACACACCCTGCCTATTTATCTATCTCTTGCAGGTTCCGCCTGTCCTCCTTTGTGACGAGTGTGCTTCTTTCCCTTCGTCCTTCTTTCCCCACTGCTTGTTTTTCCCACTCTTGCTCAATGTTTGATGAGGAAAAATAAGTGCCGGTCCTCAAAAATGAGTGCCAGTGGGCCCTACGGGCACCACCGGCTCAAATTAAGCGCTGACCATTTGACATCCTTACTGAATTGGACACTTTCCCTCACACACAGTGGAGGAACCGCAAAGATGATAGACTAGACCTCATCCTCAACAAGTGTGTCTCATTCCTCCCCAACATCATGACAGCAGACACTTTAATGCTCACAGTATGAACCTAAAAATTGAATGGCAGATGGCCATCTGCCATGGCATTACTGTCACTTGGAATTGTTTTTTTAAATTTCAGATACAAACCCCGAAAGCAGGAGTTTGTTTCTGATCTACGAAAAATACATGGTTGTGACGTTCAGGGAGATTTGGCCCTGCTCACTGGGGCCAGACTGCCCTGTGGCACAAGCAGCACTGGTCAATGGTTTCTGATGATGGGGCCAGCTGATGCTCTGATATTCCAACCTGGACGTTTCCCCATTCCTGATAGAGGCCGGTGAGCCGTAGCTTTGGTCTGTTGGGAGAACTTCTGTTTATGGTGGTTCTCCATTCCACCATACTCTCAAGGATGCCCTAATCTCTCTACCTCTACCATTGTATATAGGTGTAATGTAAAGAATGTATGCAGGAGATATGTAATACTCCAGAAGGTGCAAATATCAATGCTCTGTTGCTCTTAAGCTTGCTTTGTGCAAGCTCAATATAGGGTGACCAGGAGTCCTGGATTCCAGAGACTGTCCTGGTTTTTCAACAGCTGCCCCAGTAGATTTAGGGAAATTTAGCTCATGTCCCGGTTTTTAGAGAGGGTCGAGGGAAAACGGTGGGAGGTGCATTTTTATGTTTTCCAAAGCAGGGTTAGTTAGCAGCTATTATAAGAAAGCATTGTTATCATCAGGCATGCTACTGGCTTTAAAAAATGTTTTTTATTTATGTTCTTACTGCCTCTTCTGTAATTCTCTGCTGAGGAGCGCTGCCATTCTGTGCACTTGGTTGAAGCAACATTGTAGTCCTTCTTCTATTTTTGTATAATGCCCCGGTTTTTGGCTTCAAAATTCTGGTCAACCTAGTTAAATACCAGTACATTTTCTCACTCCAAAATCAGTTCCAAGAAGGCCACCCTTCAATATATTTAGAGGAAGGAACTCATGTCTTATCTGTGCTTGGATAGGTACCTTGTAATTTTCAGACTGAGTGAAGCAGCGACATCCAAGCTGGAGTTACAAAGCTGGCAGCTGCTGTTTTCGATTAGGGTCTTTTCTTCATCTCGTCTTGTTGTCCTTGGCTGGGCCTGGGTGGCTGAGGCTTGGGAAACAATGAGGAAGTATCAGGAGGACATACTGTACCTGCCAATATTTAAGAGCTCCAGGAGACCAGATTTCCAGCGAATAACAGAAATAGGCTGTAGCTTGTCCTTAACTGGTGCAGGGGGTTGTAGGTGATGGGCAGTAGTAGGAGGACTCATTTTTTATCAACATACTGTGATCCAATACAAGAGAGAAAGCCAGGCAGAAATGTGAGAAACAAGGAAGAAGAGAAAGGAAAACAGTAAACGGAAAAACAGGAGTTAAAAAACAACAGTCAAAGTGAGATAAAGAGGCTGGAAGTGTAGGGTGGTGGAAGAAAGGCATGAGATGGAAAGATGGAATCAAGATTAAAAAGGTTTGGTTTCCAGCATCGCTGGTATTTGACAGCACCAGTGATGGGCTTCTAAAATAAACTTGGGATCCCTGCAAAATCTATATAAGAAGAACTGGCCAAGAATGTCATTATTCATGGACATTGAAGTAATGAAGGAGGAAAAACCCTTTCCTTAACTTGGTGCCAGCACTGCACCTTTTCAACTCACGTCAGTAGGCGGAAAACACCTTGGCAGACTATGTAAGATAAATGACACTATCACGGGGTGGTAACAGCTTTCACACCCCAATATGTCTCAATTTACAGTCGTTGAAACCCTAGCATTGAGACAATGAGGATTTATCACTGAAAAGCATTCTCTCTTACTGTGTGTCTATGCACACTTTCAGATCACATAGCTTAAACACACCTTGTTGAGGATAAAAGCAGACAAATAATAAATAAAAAATAAAACTCCTCATGCCCCAGACGGACATATGGCTAAAAGTTCTGTACATTTGAGTTACATGTCCTGAGACAAGTGTCTAACGCAAATGTAGTCTTCTATGATTACACAACAGCCAACACTGAGCATTCCTTCAGGCCATGTGACTGACAGGCCCTGGGCCAATGGGAAGACAAGATGTTGGGAGAAGGCTACAGGGGCCTAGTTTGCACCACTGCAAAGATGTGCATTAAAGCACATTATTTTCCTGGTGGTAGGCCGTCAAAAAATCTATGCTTATTATGTAACACCACAATCAAATTCAAGTGACTGCGTTGAGTGTTTCTGATTCAGGGACTTGGCAACCCCAAATCCGCATCAAATGACATGGTTCCATCTAAAGACTATAAGCAAGATATTTGACGCTGTTGGTATGGTATGTCCAGACGGGCAACTTTACAGCCAATTGTCAAGAAAACTGGAAAGCAAGGATGCCCATGGTGGGGACAATCAGTCACAAATTCTGAGGCCAGTTAGAGGCAGAAAGGCCCTGAGCTCTTGGACAGTCAGGCATTGTATGCAACTCAAAATGATACTCACCCTTCCTACAAAATTCGCTGAGGGCCTAATAAGTTACACATAGCTCTGCTGCTACAAAGATGTAGGAACATATTGGACTACTCGGTTTGGGGGACTCTAAATGGTGTACCCCACAGTGCTATGGAGCCTGCAGAGCGCGAGTGCAGCTGGTGAAGTAGAACGGGCGAATGTTGCCACTTTTACTACCCAACTGGTGGAACTCAGCAGTGGCGTAAGGAAACTTGAGGGGGCCCCTCTGCAAAGCACAATGGGGGGGGCTGCCCGGCCCACCACCTACCACTTTGCCCTACCATCGGGCACTCCTCTGCTGTTGTTCATCTTGGAGGGGAGTAAACCATCCTGTGTCGTGTGGTTATGTTTGGCGTAATTTCAAGCTGACTGAGGCACATTTTCATCACTTGCATTATTGGTGGTCGCCTCCATGGGGATTTGTCATCAGATTTCGTAGCTAGTGTTATTAGCGGGGGTCCTAGTCTACCTTTTCAACCCCATTACCTAGCCTCTGTCTTTGGCGTCTGCATACATCCTCATTTGTCGAGATCAGATTTCCATGCTGCAGGGCGGCTGCACTTTCTGCCAGGATCATAGCCAAGTCTGTGAATTTAAGTTGTATTTTTCCGACTTTGGCACGCGTCCCAGGGAACACTCAGCCTGGGCTTCTGGAGGTTTCTCCTCCCTTTCGGGCTAGTAACCTACTTGTTCGGTGATTTTTCTTTGATCTCAGGGCGTGCCCAGATCAGGTGGAGGAAGTTGCCATACTCCGCCTTGCACGTAGGCATACCTGTAGGATGCTGGGGTGCATAGCCTGCAACTGTGCTGTGGTCAAATATGTGTTGTGTTTTAAGTTAAATTGGATCTTTTTAAATCTGGCATTTCTGGAGACCCTTCTGGAAGTCATTTGACTATTTGCCGCCTGTTTGTTGCTTAGGTCTCTTTCACCTGTACCTCATTTGTGCTAGGTTCTTCCCCTGTTAACCCTTGAGTGTTTTTGTAAGGTCATCACCATGCAGTGCTGCCTACCCCAGACTAAAGCTGTGGGTAGTAACCCATCTTTTTCAGGCTCATCGTTGGAACTGCCCCATGTCAGTCTCGTTGCTATGCGTAGGACTGCATGTGGTAAAAAGTTCCCCCTGTGGCAGCCCATAATCCTTGCTGAGCTCTGCAAGTGTCATGAGAAACCCAGAGTAGTATAACTGTCACACCTTGTTGACGAGGCCCCCTCTGTATGTTGGGTGTCACTCACGTAAAGAGAACTCTCTTGGAGATGCACCGAAATCTACCTACAGTCAAGTGAACAATCAACCACAGTTATCATCCAATATGCACTGTTATATCATGCATACATATATACCCACTTCAATAAAAACACAAATCTGAACCCAAAAAGCATCCATATATTGCACAGAGATAAAGAGCTCAAATATATACCACAATCAAGGTTTATAAAAAAATAATGAAAAATAGCAAGGAAACAATATACAAATTCATACATTAAAAAGCATAAAAAACTTAATGAGAGACAAATGAATATATATTGGGTGATAACTGTGGTTGATTGTGCACTTGACTGTAGGTAGATTTCGGTGTATGTCCAAGAGAGTTCTCTTTTTGTATTTACCAGGGGTACACTGTGTCTTGGCAAGTGGGGTCGCTCCCTGTGTTTTCTCTACATGTCACTCACTGAAGCTTGACAAGGAGCAACCAGAGCACGGGGGTAACTCAGGGGAGTACGCATTGCGCTTAACTGTTATTTTGCATGTATCTGTTTTAGCTGTATATAGATGTATACATCTGTATCGAGTTTAGTTTATTGTCAAGGCTTGTAGTAAATAGGTATTGGTTTACCCTTTTACCGGTTCCATGCTGATGATGGAACCGCTCCGTCATCAGCCGCGGTGGCGCTGTACTGATGACGGAGCGGTTCCGTCATGGCCCGCCCGACGCGCCTGCGCGGCGCTGATTTTGCGCATGCGCGGCGCGTTCTATTGAGCGGGCGGGGCCATGACAGAACCGCTCTGTCATGAGCACAGCTCAACCGCGGGTGGTGACGGAGCGGTTCCGTCACCAACATGCGCCCGCCGCATGGCCCCCCCGCCCCCTTAGCGCTGTGGCGGAATAGCCGCCGCAGCGATGTGGTTAATGCTGCTTGTATGTTTGCCCCCTCTGGTGTCCGGCTCAGCCATTACTCTGGCAATTGGAACTGTGCTGCTAACTAGTAGGCCTCGATGTAGGCGCTCATAGGCCCTCTCCATCGATTGGTTGAAAAAGATCTTCTGGTCACCTTTTGACTACCCAACATGCCATGTTATGTTAGAGTTATTTATATAGCTCACATTCTGTGATTAGTATGACTTAATAAGGCTTCACAGAAGATGATACAGCTTATAGTGGGCATTTCTGTATTTATTCTAGGCCTTTGTTTCACACTCCATATGCTTATAAATTGCTAGGACAATGTTATGAAATCAACATTTGTGTAGCATAATTTACTATTAGCATGGCCTGAGGAGTTACCATTTTAATAAGGGCACCCTTACTCTACAGTTCTGGCATTTCCGTCCCTGCCCATAGGCTGTATATGGTTGTTTGGGTGTGTATGCTTGGAATTGTTAAGTGTCAATAAAGTATGGTACCAGAATATCACACATTATTGTGCCAGGTAGATATTGTGTCCCAAATATAGTTTACAAAAATGTCACCCCAGTGGTAGTAGTAATAGAAAATTTACAGATAACTGTGATAGAATAATAATGTTAGAAAGGGCATTTTCGATACAATATGTATGGTAGACAACATGTCTGCTGAGGATATTCTAAAAGAGAACCAATCAGTAAATCATTTCAGTTAGTTAATGTGAAATTAAGTTTATGAATCGTATCCTGTTGAAGCCCTCATAGCATGTTATGCGTATGAAAGGGTGTGCTGAATTATATTGCTTTTTTATTGTTTTCTGTTGCCTGGCCTCTCTTTTCTAGATAAAATTGCTATATATGATGACATGTTTTGCAAACGGTATAGTGGAATGTTTAATCTAACTTTATCTAAAAATAAAACAATTTAGCAGCGCCAGTCCCCGTTACAGACTCTGGATCACTGTATAACACCATTTTATTTTTTATTAAAAACGTTTAAGCTTTTATCAAAACCATAAAAATGCTTCATATAAATGTAATTTAAAAAATAAAAGGGATCATTAAAGTTCACTACAAACATGTCAACTAACGGTTAGGGTTCTTAGAAATTGTTAGGAAATCAGCTGTATATATTTATTCGCTTTCAAAGCTGCTTTTAGCAGTTTTGATATATATTTTGTTACGTCACCTGTGCCTGTTTTAGCAATGGTTCAGTCTACACTGCCCACAATCCCTTTAATAAAGGGCAGTAGAATCTTGGCCCATTTGACATGATCGCTCTTTCTTTGGAGTCCTGCTCTGTATATACTGTTCCGCAGTATGGCTCCTATGTGGGTTTTGTGTTTGGATGTTCTGAATCCACTGTTTTTTGATGTTCACAACAAGCACTTTAAAATATCTTTGCCGATGCCACCCTTCACTAGGGTTTCATAACAGCTTGTAAACCCATGTCTTGCTTTGAGTGACTACTTATATCTTCTCAAATTGCATGCACAAGTCTGCATATTTTGGGCATTGAGAAATCAGAAGAAAGTCATTTCCATAGATATGCACTGTGCTTAATCTGTAAAAAACCATAAGTGCCAGGGCCTAAAGGTTTTCTCAGGAGCACGTCGCAGGTGGAGCTAAATGCTGGTGTTGCTTAGTTCCAAGGCAGCCTTATCTTCATTCCACCTCCTGTCTCTTTCTGCCACCTCCCTATAATTACCACCTTTTGATCTCACTCAGTTTCATTCCTGCTTTCACGCTTTATCACTGCTTTTATATATTGTCCTTCTACCCCTATTTTTCCTATCTCAGGTTATGGGTGAAGGTTTATGTAGTTGCCTGTTCCACAAGTCACCTTATGCTGATTTCTTCCACCATCAGAAGCATCCTGTCTCTTTATCTCCCCTTTAGAGGTTCTTTTTATGGTCTTGTAGCAGAGAAGTCTAGTCTTAAGGGAGTACAGGGCCTGTGATATGTACAGTGCCCGAGGGCACAATTGGCGTGGGCGTCTGTTTTCTGCACCCCATGATACTGTTGTATTGTAGAAGGGGCAGGAGATGCTTCTACCTCACATCTGTAATACAGATAGTGCCAGCACACATGCAGCAATATCTCATATACATACAGCACTATCTCAAGGGGGTGTTCAGTAATTTATATGAAGGCGTTGCCTCATTTAACCCTTCCGCTGTGGCGGCAATTCCGCCGCAGCGCTAAGGGGCGGGGGGTCCGCGCGGCGCTCCGATGCTTGTGACGGAACCGCTCCATCACGCCCCAAGGGTGGGCTGTGCTTGTGACGGAGCGGTTCCGTCACGGCCGCGCCAGCTCAATAGAACGCGCCACGCAGGCGCCGCGAGCGGGCCGTGATGGAACCGCTCCGTCACCAGCACAGCCCACCCAAGGGGCGTGACGGAGCGGTTCCGTCACAAGCGTGGGAGTGGTTAAATGAGGGAAACACTTTGCCTCTGCTCCCATACCATTCTGTGCACACAGGTGTAGAGGCAAAGAGGCCGTCAGGAGGCACATTGAGTGTACAGCACAAAGAGGGTGCCCCTTTGGAGAGGCAAAAGGGGGTCAATGAGCCCCCCAGACATCCCGTCACAGGCAGTGGATCCCTAATGCACCCACTAGCTGTGGGATCTATGCCCCATCCCCTTTGAAGAGTGAAAGACAACATGTCTGCTTCAAACAGCCACTTGGTCTTTCATTAATAAACTGCCTCCAGGGTCAGAGTGAGTTCCTAGCTGGCCACAGCGCATTGATTGCAATACAGTGCATTGATTGTAATTAGAGCTCCCGGTTTTATGGTATTTCTTTTTTTAACATTTCCGTCTGTATTTATCCATATTTATTTTTTGCCCATTTTTTCTGTATTTATCCATATTTCTTTTGTGTTTTGCGTATAAATTTAGTTGTAAAACTGTACATTGCCGTATTTATTCAAATAGTAGACATGCATTCATACTTTCATGTCCGTCATGTTTCAGCTATTTAAGTTGCCAAATATTACATTACAGTACACGCACTGGCAAATATTAGCATTATGCCACAAATGTATATTGATACATGCAGTTATTTAAAGAAATGTCATCCGGTTTTTCAATTTCCCATGTTGTCCATCTGCTCAGCTGTTGGGCTATAATTCATGAAAAACAGCACGAAAAGCCACTTAAAAGAGGCATATTTTCTGTATTTATCCACTTTTAAAAATAAATGCAGACAGAAAACGAAAACACATTGTTTTCTGTCTGTATTTATCTGTAAAAATCCGTAAAAATTGAAAACAGGGAGCCTTAATTGTAATACAGTGCATTGTCTCTATTTGTGCCAGGCTTCCCTGTTTGAAGGGGCGCTGTGGCGCAAACAGGGACAGTGCTGCCCTGATGTTTCCAAAACTTTTAAAAAGTGCATTTTAGAAGTTGTCCAGAGACAGTAGGCTTTGGGTCAGCCCGCCTCAGTTGTCGGCTTTCATGGATTCTCAATGCCTACAATCATTTGGACGCACTGTGCCGCAAAGCAGTGACATTTCATGGATGGTTACATTGTCCTACCTGTGCTCCCATTGGCCTGGGATAAGGTGATGAGTTAAAGTCATTTGGTTAGACTGCAGAAGCAATATGATCTATAGCTTGGGGTCTAGAGTCTCATGTATGCTCTATGATTTATTTAATTTACTCACATACTGATATTTTAATTGCTAGTTTAAGGCATTCTTGCGAAGTGCTTTCTGTTTATTTTTGCAGCAATCCAAGGGTGTTAACTAATCACACTTGGGCATTCCTTTGTTTTACCTTACTGCCATGATAACATGTTTTTGTATATACAGCTTTTTTAATTACAAAGTAAAGACACGTGCACACATGCTTTCTTAGAGATGCACTGAAAAACTGGCTCATTTTTAAAAACATCCACTATGAAATATTTAGCTTTTTATGCATTTTAATTTCATCACTTAAAATGTCCACTTCACTTTTAGTTTCATTTTAATAACACTTTTTTTGAGGATCCTTAACTCTGCTAATCCTCTCTGTTCAACAAATATGCCCAGCTCCCAGCCACCAAACTGTTGTAGCCCATATGGTTATTTCATTAGGATCAACACATAAAGTTGCCTTTTATTACTAAACACTTCACCTTACAAAAGCCAGGCCTATTAGCTTTTCCATTGCGTGTTTTAAAAAGTGTAAACCTATTGCCTTTGTCATGTTTGTTTATGTCTGCTTTCTCCCTTTGTCATGTTTTCTTACCTTTCTGTTTCTTCTTCATTCTTCCCTTTCTGTCTTTCTTTCGTTTGCTCTGGGTCAAGTGTGATGATGAGAAATAAGTCAAAGTCTCAAACAAGCATTGGTAAAGCCAGTAGGAGTGGGTCTAGCCCTTCAGTAGCATTACTAGACCTTTTTTTTGCTTTGCCAGTGTTTTTTTGCTGAGGCTGTTCCTCATTGGCAATGTGGTACAGCATTGGCAAAAACCAACAAAGTATACACCTGCCATCATCACCACACATGCACACTTATGTGTCATGAAGCGGCAGCCTTTTTAAAATTTTTAAATTTACAGTTCCAAGATGGCAGACAGGAATATTGGTTTGGCAATTTAAAAGAAATTCTCAAAAGTGCTTCAAAGATGTAACAGCAGATTGGTTGCAAATTGCAGGTGCTGGGCCCTCCAAAGAAAGGATGGTGAAAGGAGCGGGAGGGAAAAATCAATGCCATGGCGAGAGCAATGGTGGGCCTTGTGGGAAGGGATGGATTTAAAAATAAAAATAAATAAATAATGGTCTGAGGAACTAACGGATGAGCTTGGAGGGAGCAACACAGAGCATGTGGGGACAGGATTGTGAAATGAAAGCTTCACCTAGAGACGAAAGAAAATAAACAAATACACTTCCATGAAATTCTGTGAAGAATGGTGAAGAAGCTACGCTTCAGTAGAGAAAAAACGCAAGAAGACAAAGGAAGTATACTAAAGACGTTGCAATCGAATGACATGGACGATAAAGCCAACCAATGCTGATCCAAAGCCAGTGTAAGTATTGTCCACAATAGTTCTTTGACAACCTATAGCGAAAACCTCTCAGTAGGCGAGACATCAAAATAAGTGCTTGTGGTCACCACCTGCAATCACCGGCACAAATTAGGCACTGGACGATTAACACACAGCCCAGGCAATTTTATATCATAGGCAAATTAGCTGTTTTGAGTGCACTTGTCGCAGTCATGAGGCAAAACTCCTTATAGAGATTTTGATTGTATTGTATTGTATTGTATTGTATACGATATTTGTAGAGCGCAACTATCACCCAATGGGTATCTTGGCGCTGTAGTACATGAATCCTCATCAGGCAGTGGAGGGAAAATGGGCGTAGACTAAACAGGACAATTCCAAAGCTGTCAAGCTCTGGGAAACAGCCATGTTTAGATCTTCTTCCTAAACTGTAGAAGATCATGTAGCTGTCTAAATTCCAGAGGGAGGTTGTTCCAGAGCTTGGCAGCGGCCGAACTGAACGCCCTGCCTCCTGTCTTAGCTCTTTGAATTTTCGGAACTTTCACCAAACAGGCGGTGGCAGAGCGAAGACACCTTGTTGGAGTGTACCATGCGAAGGTCTCTTGAAGAGGTATGGGTCCAAGGCCATGAAGGGCCTTGAAGACCAGGCACAGACTTAAACTGGACCCTCTGCATAACCAATGAAGCTCTGCAAGGGCCAATGAACCTGACGAGCGTCGTAGTTTCATCAGTGCCAATTTGGCCGCCACAGTTTGGACTCTTTGGATGCGCTGAATCAAGAATTTAGGGGCCTCTAACAGTAGGGCGTTACAGTAGTCAAGTCTACTGAGGATTATGCTAGCAACGACCAATGCTCTGGCCGTCTTTGCCAGCAGCGGGAGCATCTTTCTTAGTGCTCTAATCAGAGAGAAACAGTTCCCCACCACCTTATTTACATGCATTTCCATGGTTAAGTTCGCATCAAGCATCACTCCCAGATTACGTACTGCTTTAGCCCGAGCCAGAGTGGACGTGGTTGGAGAAGGTAAAAAATTGTCCTGAAAAGGGGAGGGACCTTTCCCACGGCGCAGTTTAAGGCTTCAGTCTTATATGAATTGAATTGAAATGAGTTAGTTCTTAACCAGTGGGCAGTATCCTGCATGCAGTCATGAAAAGTTGCCAAAGAAATAGACTCTAGGGAGAAGAAGAGTTGGGTATCGTCGGCATAATTCACCACTTTCACACCATGCGCCTTTATGATTCCAATCAAGGGTCTCATGTAGATATTAAAAAGAATAGTCTTATCGCCGAGCCCTGAGGAACGCCATGGTGGATGTTGGAAAACTTAGACTGATACGGCAGAATCAAATGACATCAAATGACTTTAATTCACCAAAACGCCTGGTGTGGAAGAAGTGATACTGATCCCCAACAACATCTCGGGTGAACCTTTGACTCAACCCTTCTGATCCTCAACATCACCTCAGGCTTGAACCTCTGACTCAACCCTTCTGCTAATGATCCCCAACAACATCTCAGGGTTGAACCTTTGACTCCACCATTGTGATCCCCAACAACATCCCACGGTTGAACCTTTGACTCCACCATTGTGATCCCCAACAACATCCCACGGTTGAACCTTTGACTCCACCCTTGTGATCCCCTACAACACCTCAGGGTTGTACCTTTGACTCATCCCTTATGATCCCCAACATCTCAGCGTTGAACCTTTGACTCAACCCTTCTGCTACTGATCCCCAACAGCACCTCAGGGTTGAACCTTTGACTCAACCCTTCTGCTACTGATCCCCAACAACACCTCAGGGTTGTACTTTTGACTCACCCCTTATGATCCCCAACATCTAAGGGATTAACCTTTGACGCAACCCTTCTGATATTGATCCCCAACAACATCCCAGGGTTGAACCTTTGACTCAACCCTTCTGATATTGATCCCCAACAACATCCCAGGGTTGAACCTTTGACTCAGCCCTTCTGATATTGATCTCCAACAACATCCCAGGGTTGAACCTTTGATTAAACCCTTCTGATCCTCAACATCTCAGGGTTGAACCTTTGACTCAACCCTTCTGATATTGATCCCCAACAACATCTCAGGGTTGAACCTTTGACTCAACCCTTCTGATCCTCAACAACATATCAGGGTTGAACCTTTGATTAGACCCTTCTGATCCTCAACATCTCAGGGTTGAACCTTTAACTCAACCCTTCTGATTTCTGGGCCACTTGCTTCATCTTAAGCTACACCTTAACACCCCCTTGGCTGACTACTAGCCACGCCCTCTCCCACTTTTCCCCCTCCTCATGACCCTATACATGATAACGATTCTCTGCTATATGCAGCACTCTCTGGGTTGGTTCATGCTACACACAACCCAATGCAGAGGATGAAAATTCCTACACTGGGTGAGCCGTGTGCTTCACGGGTTTCCTTAAAACATTACCTGCGACGGGTGAGAATGTCAGATTCCCTGGAATGCGCTTTCTGAAAAGTGAACCTATGAACAAAAATTAGAGTTGCCTAGTTGTACAACAACCATTACTGCAACGCAGCATGTCGGCTTTGTAAACACGTGGCAAGCAATGGCTACAGTTATTATTTTGTTTAAACTACCACGACATGAATATACATAGTGGAAACATAGCATTGAAAATGAACTTGTGTTTTCGTTGGGTTGTTTTTCCCATCAAATTTTGCATATTAGTGGCAGAAATGTAACAGAACGTTTCAGATGCTGAAATGTGCTGAGAAGAAAGGGGGGGGAGTGTGGTGAGAGAAAAAAACACAGTATTTCTGGAAGCTCAAAACTGTATGGGAGGCAAGGAAGCCCCAGAAGGTTGAAAAGAGGGGCCATTTAGGATAAAGTTAAAACGTGAGGCCGCCCAACAAATAAGGGGGAACGGGACCGTTTAAATTGTAATTGTGCATGTGTGGAATTGGCCCATTTTTCTGGGGACATGCAACAACAGAAAATAAACAGTATCCTTAATTAAACAGGAAGAAATAGTGAAGCGAATTGATGACTCACCAAACAGTTAAGCTTTCAAATGATGACAAGGAGTTGGAGAGGCTTGTCATCGGATTTATCATTGCTAAAAGTGGGAGCATTTATGAGGCGGAGACGGTACAACGAGAAAGGCGTGTCACAATGAAGTTTGGTGGGTCAGTATCTGTGGCAAATGTCTGACTTTCAGGCAAATGCATCAAAAGAAAAAACAGTCGCAAAGGGGCAGATTCTCAGAATCAGCCCTTTTGCGACCGGTATTTTTGCATTTGGGATGCATCATCCCAATTGCAAAAATCGCAATTTAAATAATCTCTAAATTGTGATTACTTAAATTGCGATTGTATTTAGGAATCACAATTTGAGATTCCTCAAATGCAATGCATTAAAGTAAAAAAATTAGCGATTTCGCAAATAGGGGGAACAAAATACCATGAAGTTGAACTTCATGGTAATTTGCAAAAACTTTGAAAAATGCATTTTTCAAAGTTTCATGTTGCGCACAGGCATGTGTGTGCGCATCATATGTGCACAGATCAGTTTCAGGGGTGCAACAGGGTGTCTTTTTGACACCCTTACACCCTGAAATTGCATGCGCAATGTGCGAGGACCTATTGGTACTTATTTGCGACTCGCAATTTGCGAGTCGCAAATAGGGAATGTGTAGGAATTGCTATTTTTACAGTGATTCCTACATGCATAGGCTTTTGCGAGTCCTTAATTGCGATTCCTTAATTATCGCAATTAAGGACTCACAAAATCCTACCTTGATGCATGTACCTGTTAGTCTGCTAAGGTAATGCTTAAAGTTTCCCTTTCATTAGAGAAGGGCATCATTCTGCTTCTTTGCTTGTGATTATTGATTCAAAGAAGCGAAGGTAACTCAGTAAAAATGCATATTCTCATAGACTGGGCGTGACTCCTAATTCCGAAAGGAGAACCCTTGATAAAATAATGACAGGGGATGCTGAGGCAAGAAAGGGTGGGTGATAAGACCTGGAGAATCTGAATTACATTTCAATCCTGCATGAGAAATATCTGAAATATTCCAAATAAATTAGATGAAAAGCAAACACCGAAACAGTATTTCGGTTTGAAGCAGGGTCTTCGGAATTGCATGAAACAAGTCCTCCTCTCACTGACCTGTACTCCCAAGGAGACCCGAAGTTCGCAAATTCGAGTCCCGCCAGTAGAGTCAATGTGTACATTGTATATCATAAAATTGACAAGATACTGAAAAATCTATTCTAATTTATTAGTCGTATTAGTATTTTTGTAAATGATCTTTTTATTGAATAGTTGCTCAGTATATAACAATGTGTACAGAATTGAAAGCCCTTATAGCAAGTCACTATGGAGAGGTTCATACCACAACAGTTACAGACAATGATTGTATCCTCAGATATGCCATATATGCATTTTCATAGGCACAGTGTACCGTAAAGAAGAGTCCAAGTAAGCACTATCCACTTCCCACCCTCCCGCATTAACCCCTGGCCTTCCTCAGGACTCTCTATTGGATCCAGTGACCCCATATTTTCTCATACTTTCGGGGCAGCCCCGTATTAGTCTTGTTTTTACTCAGGCAATATACAAGCGCTCTTTGAGTGATTCTGATTTTTAGCTGGTGCCCCTGAAACTCAAAGTAGGCCTCTCCCCACCCCTCTTTGGCTAATGTGGGTGAAGCAGGGGAAAACTTTGTCTTCATTTGCTTTATCTATTGAGGTGATACAAACATTCCTATGACTGGCCAAGTAAGAGTTTTCTTTCAGAAGAAACCATGAATCTCTTAAAGCCACTGGAGCAGGAACTCTTGGCCGATGGTCAAAAAGGTTTTGGAGAATACTCTTCTATTCTCGCCGTTGAGGTCACTGCGGTTCTTGCTCATTATTTCTTTCAAACCTTCTCAGGCATCCGAAGGAGACTGGTTCTTCTTGACTGGAGAAACTGAATGTTAGGCTTTATTGGAGCATGCTTTTATTGTCTTGCGGACGATTTTCCCACTGGAAGACCCAGGCTCTGTACAAACACAAAGAACAAATATGAGTAATTAAGGTAAAAGACTCCTAACCAGTGCCAGGAAACTGTATTATCCTTTAAATGGACACTTCCTAGCATGTCACATACTGCAGTAAACACAAAAGTGGACACTTCACAGTTTAATGAGAAGGACAGCTAATAGAGCAATTTGGAACGGAACGGGGAGAGGAGTTGGCCTAACGGCTAGGGCGGTCGACCTCATATCTGGGGAACCGGGTTCCAGTCTCGTCAAAGATGCTGAACATCCTGTGATTCTGGGCTAATCACTTAATCTCCCCGTGTCTAACAAAAATTAATGTGTCGTCATGTAACACAGCTGGTGCTATGTAAAGAGATCTGGGTCAAGTTCGCGCTATATAAAACTCTGCAAAAAATAAAAAAATAAAAAAAACTGATTTAAGCATGTTAAATAGGGTTGTATTGTTTACAAACAAGCTTGAGCATTCAAAAAAAAAACTCTGCGTGGTCCTGAATATTGAGTAGGGAATATCAATATACCTTAATATCGTAGCCTCAATATCGAGAACACAAATGTCAGCAAGTAAGTATGTGTACATTTTCTATACCTAACTCCATGTATATTTACCATGACGATATGTATAAATATTCAAGTTACGTAGATGTAGAGTTAAGAATAGTAATTCTGTTTTACACTGTAGCTCTTACCTTTGATATTTTTGTCCTCGACATTTTGGCTATGATATTAAGGTATAACAATATTTATTCTCTGCTCGATATTTCATACGACGGCGCAAAAAATCAACTTCCTGGCTCCATTGAATTAAATAATAACTAATGTAATACAGAACATTTATGAAAGGGACACCCATTCCAAACCAATCTTCCATCCCTAACAATAGCCCACCCTCATTACCCTGTTGCACTGGAACACCACATACCTGTTGTTCTCTGGAATTAAATGCCTCACCTTTCTGGGTCTCACTGTCCATATTCCAAGCCCACTACTTCACCTTTTCCCACAGGCCTTATGTCTGTTTCGTCACTCGTCTTATTGGCCCTATGAACAGGTTCCTGTAGGACGGTAGTTAATTAATAGCATTGTATTGTAATTAACCAAGATATTCGTCTCCCAACAAAAGCCCTGGTAATGATCCCAGATTACCTTCCATAAATGCAACAACTCTCTGGGTGTCATATGACCGCTCCCCCGAGTTTTGTACTTGAAATGCACAATAGTACAGCACTGCACAGCTTCCTTCAGGCTTTTTTGCTACGGCTGCTGGGGCCACACCTGAAACCTGAAACTTAAAATCAATATTATCCCTCATTTGCATCTTAAATCTGCAAGAGGAAGCCAGGACCAGTTTATTGCATACTCCCTCCCCTTCATTCTCTCACTCACACGGTTATATGATTATACAACGCTAACAAGTACCATGCATGGCATTACCATGCGAATTTTACTTCGCAAGTGGCTTTACCACGCAGCATTTCAGAACGCAGGATTATACTATGGAAAAAAAAAACGTTACGAAACATCTTATGACCCTTAGGCACAAATGTCATTCCATTGTACATAATGATAGCGATAGGCTAAAAAAAATATGTGTAGATTATTATTAGCGTTTGTCTTTTGTCGCTTTCACTGACATAGTAGGCTATATCCAGGGAAATGAGGCATGGAGAGGCTGGCAAGGAGAGGGTCAGTTTACAGAAGGAAAGGAGAGAAACGCTTCATACTTTTAAGTCAGGGTCATTTTTAAGAATAAGGATTTGTTTTCTTACCTGACACCTGCACGCCTTTCACCAGCAGCCCTTACTTCCACCAACCACGGAAACAAGCGTCAAAACACGTCTAGCAAAATTAAAAAAGGACTTCTATAATGACGGACACGCTACGACGTTGGGGAGGCTCTTTCCTTGATCGACAGAGGCACTGAAGAGCGTTTTTATGTAAGTTTTCTTCTTTTTTTTAAATCCCGCTCGTTTTTTTTTTTAGGCCCCCCAAGCCCCCTCTTTTTTATTGGACCTTTAACTCACATTCCTTTACTACGTATTTCGTGGTAAAGGTTATAGTGGTAACCACGCATGCGTTGTAAAGCATGCGTGGTTAGTGCATTCTTGGAAACGGCCGCGTTGTAGTGGCTGTTTCCCAAATCACACCATACTCCAGGAAGCCAATTGGTTTCAAGGAAGAGCTTGACTGGTTAGGGACCATTTAGCAGCGTGTTTATATAGTTTGTCCAGCTTGAAACATTCTACCCATTATCTACTTGGACACAGGAGATGGATGAAAGTAAGGGAGGGTTAAATGGAAATAGATCGTCACAACCCAGAAATGACTACAGGGAAAGACAGCACAATACTTAACCATTCGCATTTGTAAAAGGAGAAAGCTGACTGCATTAATAAGTGTGCCTGCTTTGATTAAGGTACTTCTGTCATGCCTGTGGTAGCTTTTCCCCGAGTCACAACAAGGATCTTCAAGAATAGCAGGGGGTCCTTCCTTGGGTGGGCGGAAGCAAAGGCCTGTGCCAGACAGGCTGCTGATGGTTCTCCCTTCAAGGTCTAAATAGCCTCCTAAGTCCTCTGCTGCTCAGCATCTATCTCCTATTCTTTCTTCTGTGCTGTTATTACAATCAGAAACACTGTTACTCAGTTCACACTTCAGTGTTGCTCAGTATAGTTTGTTTTATTACAGTATAACCCCCCTAATTTCTCTATTGCTGAACGTCTGAACCAAAATTGCTATCTCTCTTTCTCCTGTGTTATTACAGTTGAACTCCAGTATTAAATACACAAAAGGTGATGGGAAAAATACTTGCTATTTGTATAACCACTGGCAAGCTCTTGGGGTAGCATCTTAACCTATTGTTCTTGTGCTCAACATGCCACCTCCATTTAGACCCAGATATGCAAATCAGTCTTGACCCTGCTCCTCATGGGACCAGCCCAGCCTGAACTGCTAGGCCAGATCCCCATCGAACCGGAACACAAGCAACCTAGGACCAGATTCATCCTGATAAGGGGTCATCAGCTAGGTGTAGCTCGGTTCCAATGGCATTGAGCACAGGACCCATGTTTGGGCATGCACTTGCCGCTTAAGACAATACATCAAACACACAAATGGTGATGAGAGGAATGTTCACAATCTGTCTAACTACTCGCAATCCCTCTGGGTAGCATCCCAACCCATTGTTCTTTGTCTCATCGTGCCACCTCAGTTTGGACCAAGTTATATGCAAATCAGCCATGACCCTGCTCCTCTTGGGAGCAGCCCAGCCAAAACTGCCAAGCCACGTCCTCACTGACCAGGCGCACTAACAATCTAGGACCGGTTTCCCTCTGATAAGGGCCCATCAGCCAGGTATAGCTTGATTCCAGTGGCTGACCCATGTTCGCACCTGACCCATGTCTGGGCATACTCTTTCCACTTAGGGCGGTACTTCAAACACACAAAAGGTGATGTAACACCATAAGTGGTCATGGGTAGGCCCAGACATGGGTCCCTTTTGTCACGCTGCCACTGGGAGCCTCAATCAGGGTGAAACCGGTCTTGGGTTGCTTCTGTCCTGCATCAGATAGGACCTGGCGGGGCAGTTTGGGCTGGGCAGTTCCTATTTGACCAGAGCAATGACAGATTTGCATACAGCAGGGTCTACTCTGAGGTGGCATGGTGGGCAAAAACTGGTGGGATGGAATGCTACCCTGGGCGATTGCAGGTGGCAAGACTTACTGCAAGTATTCTCCCATCTCCTTTTGTATGTTTGATGCAACTCCAGTTTTACTCAGTACCACATCGGTACTGCCCTGCGCAGTTGCATAATTATTACAGTCCAAGGGATACATTGTTTATGATCTAACTCTATTTTACTCAGTGTGACTCAAGTGTAATGTTATGTTATGCTACAGTGAGTTTATATGGCACAGCATTCAATGTTTTTAGCTGCCCCTTAACTCTGCTGAGCTTTTAACTCTAGCGATGGTATAGATCAGGCCGATCCTATCTATGTTTGCTTAGGTCTTGTGACCTTGAACCCCTCTCTCTGTGTTAAATTCCATAATATACCTGTGTTGGTTGAATCTGTTCCGTGAGCAAGTGTAACTATTATTCTAATGTATGTTTCTTGCTCTGATCATCTGAGGTTATGATGGTGTTGATATATTTCTCCTCTTGGACTCTGTCTCTGACCCCCTCATGTCTAGCTTCTGGTTGTGGGGTTTCACTATGGTTGTGTCCACAAGGAGGATGGCCTTGGAACCATTTGCCATCCCTATCATTAGGTGCATGGTGGTATGACTTGTGGTCGCGTTTTATTTTTATTAGTGTTTTTGGTTTCATGGTGATAGTCTCACTAATATTGTGTGGGGATGAGGTTGGGTACACATATCTTTCTTTGAGGTCTGTAAACAAACGTTCCCACTCTTGGACCACCTTGCTCAATTGTAGTCCACTTTGCTCAGTGGTGCTTTCTAGCCCACCCTGTATAATACTGCAAGTGATCCCTATGGTTATGTTCAGTGTATTATTGGCACTATTGCAGCTGGACTCCCCTATTGTTTAGTGTGTCAGCAATGTAACTGTAATTTAACTCTACTACTGGTTTAACTCCAGTTTGTTTAAAGTGTCTGCTGTGTCATAACAGTTGAATACCCTTGTTTCTGAGTGCATCTGTAACGTTATGTCAGTATTGGAGTGTGCCTGGAGTTTTACTGCTGTCTACTTCCAGTATCCTATCTGTGTCTGCACTATTTACAGTACCTATGAGTATCTAAATCCAGTATTAATCAGGAGATCTGCAGTCCTGTAGCATTCTAATCACTGTGTTGTTCAGTATTGTTGTGTGTGTCTTGCTCCAAGCATCTGCAGTGTTGTTACAGTCTACCTCCAGTACCCCACACTGTTATAATTCCAAGCATATTCCACTTTAAGTCTGTCTTCAGTATTGTTCAGTATGCCTGCATTTTTATTACAGTTTGTATTGCTCAATATTTAGCTCCAATCTGTCCAGTTTTATTGCACTTTAGTACTGTTCAGCATCTAACTCCAGTTTGCTGATTGTGTCTACATTGGTACCAAGGGCTAATGACCATTTGCTCAATCTGCCTGCGGTTTTATTACAGTTGAACATTGTATCCACCTCAAGTAATAATCACAATCCTTGTCAGGGTCATCCACTAAAATCACAAAATTAAACCTGAGCTCAACTCCCATGCAGCTATGGCACAGAGAAGACGGGTTAACTAAGAGGCAATGTGTATAGTTTTTATGCACTATCAAACAGTAATAAAGTCAAAATGCAAAACAATAAAAAAAAACTGAATTAAAAAAATATGCAGCAAAATTTAAGAAAGAAAATGGCAACAAAATGACAAAAATCCATTAAAGGTACCCAGAAATACGATTTTTAAAAGTTGTAAGGAGAAATAGTGCAAAGAAGCACAAAGTTCAACTGATAATTAATGGTAGTGGCATAGCAGGACCTTTTCACAATTTGACACTGACCACAATGGTGTGCGGGTGGGATACGATTTACCTTCTAACTTCAGTCCTTTATGCTCCAATCCACCACAGGAGAACATATATAAAGCCCTGTAGGAAAGTAGGATCTGCTTTCATGCTTACCCCCACTTTTTGCTGTCGTCAGTATGTCTTTTTGACTAATCAGACTGGGATCCTTCTCATGAGGACCCCAGTCACTGTGCTCCCTCCCTAAATTTCACATGGTAAGTACTGTTGTACCTGTACAATTGGCTACTGGTGTAACCCTATAGGTCCCTACTATATGGTACTAAGGTAACCAGAACATAGGTACACCAGGGGTCTCCCATGGGCTGCAGCATATATTATGCTACCCATGAGAGACAACTCAAACTGTGACTAAAGACCTGGCATTGCAGCCTGTATAAGCTGGTGCTAGCACCACTTACAACAGATATACGTTTTCTTAGATCTGAGGTCAATACACTTAAACCTATAATCACCCCTAAGGCAAGCCTTTCAATCATCAGGTTGGGTGCTGGGTTGCAAGTGTGTGGGTGCCCCTGCACGAGCAGGACACCTCTACAAACCCCAGAGTCGATTCTCCAGGGTCAGCCATTTTGATGCATATAGTGGCCATCCGTAATTATGCGATGGCTTACTATATAGTAGCTGTGCGGAACCTGGTATCAAACATGTTGGAATCATACCCCAACACCGTTACCTGTGTTGTAGTATGATTCCATGCACTGGGAGCTCCTCCGGGAAGCTCCCAGTACTCCCGGTAACAGCCTTCCTGGGTCTGACAGCAAGCTAGCGCAGCTGCCGACCTCCAACACGATTCTGCCCTCTTGCTGCTGAGCTGAGCTCGACTAGGGGAAGGTAGAACAATAGACTTCCTGTCACAGGAAGGCGTGACCACCTCCCAGACAGGACCTTGTGTAATGGGCTGGAGAGTCAGTGCAAGCAGAGAAGCCCACTGAAGCAGGAGAAGAAACTTGAGAGGACCCACAGGCCAAGGGCACAGGAGTTGCAGGAGGGCCTCGAGCAGATCACCAAAGATGTATCACCACAGTGCAGAGGATGAGGTGAGGATGCTGATATTGGCACTAGGAGATGCTAGAGGCAGGAGCTACTTCTGTTCTTCCACAGGTCCAGAAAATGTTCTGTAGTAAGTCCCTGTAGATGCCACATTTATGCCTGGCATGAGGTAGTGGGTGGAAAGCCCCCTGAGAATGGTCTATCCAATGGAATAAGGGTTCCAGTGGCTAACACTACCCACCTTGGGCATTTTAAAGATACCAGCAGTCTTTGGCTACACTATACTTGAGTTCTGAGTGTTGGGGGTATGTGCAACACATTTACTATGGTAATCCTGGTGTCCTCCCACATCTAACACCACAATTCAGCTTAAGACATCCCCTGTACCCCCAAAAAACCCAGAGACAGAAGTCTAGTAGTACACAGTACTATTCATCAGGAACCAGACAGTGGATACACAAGATTTTCTTCGGAAATCAGCTCTTGCCCTTTGAAGTGCATCCCGCCTATGATATGTAGGACCCCAACAGGCCTGCCAAGCAGGTCTTGACATTCCAGCAAGATTTGACAATGTGATGTCAACAAGACGGCCACTGTGGTTCGGCTTGGTCTGGCTGGGGATAGGGTAAAGAAGGGTTCAGGCCTGGGTGTTAGCTACATCTGCTTGTGACATGGTATTCCTCCTTGAAGTTGATCTACTTCCCGGGCTTAGTCCACAGGCCATCCTGTCAAGGGCACAAGTACACCTTCCTATACCCAAGGCCTTTTTCTCCTGTCCTAGGAGCAAGTTGAAACCTCATTCACACCTATTCAAATGCTAATTACTGGCTAGCAGAGGTGCAGGAACAAGGTACAGATTTGTTTCCAGTGACTTTAGACAGGGAAAAGGTGACTTTCTAAAAGTACATTTTCTTTAATAGTTATACAAAATTTTATTTCACTATTAAATTGGATTTTGAAAAACTTTAAAATGATTCCTTAAATTATTTTTCAAACCAAAATAAGCAATAGTGGATGTAATAATGTAATCCAGTATTTTCCTATGGAGCAGCTACACTTGCTACTGTGAAAATAGCATTTGGTCTTTTCCCAAAGAGTAAACCTTTACATGTCCCACTTTAAAATACTATGCACCCTGTCTTATGAGCAATCCGGGTTACTTGGGGTGACTTATTAATACTCAGGGTGAAATGCCAGTTTAAAACTGCAGAACCATGCAACAATTAAAGGCCTGGAGACAGGTTTGCTGGGTCACTACAAATAGTGACTTATATGCAAGTTGAATAGGCCAGTCGGATGAATGCCTATTTCAACATGCTAAAAGAGGGAGCACAAGCACATTACTCCTGGCCAGCAACAGCAAAGTGTGCATGGTTCTATGGCCAACAAAAATAGGCGTCCGCTAAAAGGCAAAAAAAAAAGATCAGAGTGACCTTCAGAAAGGGCACATATGCAACCAACGCCAATATAAATAAATTGGTCTGCAATATTAGATAACAAACTCTCTGTTGCCCACTTCCCTACTGTGGTTTATTCCATTCTGTCTGCAGTTTTATTTTAGTCTGACATCTCTTTTGCATTGTGTCTAACTCATTTGGTCCTCAGTTTTATTAAGCCACTGTTGCTCAGTGTTCAGCTTTACTTTTTTCATTGCGGCTGCAGTGTTTCACAATCAAACGAAAGTGCTGCTGAGTGTCTACTACCAGTGTCTAACTCCATTATTGTCCATTCTATCTGCAGGGTTGTTGCAGCCTAATACTGGTGGTACTTACTATTACTATTTATTACTTACAGTAATATGCAGTGTAGTTTTAGTGTTAGGACAGTCCATGATGTGTACACATAAATGAGTACCTCGGGTACTCTTCAGAGTTAAATTGTACTTGCTCAGCCTGTTTACGGTGTTATTAGTGTCCAACTCCCGCATTTGTAAATATTTAATTGCAGTTTTCACAGTATGTTTGCACTTCTGTTCCATGTCAACACCATTGTTAACCTGGGCGCCAGCAGTGTCATTATGCAGTCTACTTCCAGCACTGCTCAGTGAGCTTGTGGTGTTGATACAGTCCAACACCACGTTAATCACAGTTCATTTTCTGCAGTGTTATTAGCTCCAAAGCCCAGTGATTAATTCTGAAGAGTACCTGAAGAGTTAAATAAAAGTCTGACTCCAGTGTTGCTCAGTGTCTAACACAAGTGTTGCTCGCTGGCTCAGTATTGTGATTTTATTTCTATTTTAATTCAGTGCTGCCCAACTCCTACATCCTGGTACAAAAGGGGGGTGGTGATGGACGGAGCATCTGAACCAATCAAACACTCACACCAAGTCAAGAGATCTGGGTTTAATCCATCACCGTTCTTTAGCCCACTCTGCCACCCCAGTTCAGACATGGCCATATGCAAATCAGTCTGACCCTGTGACTAATGGGAACAGTCCAGTCCAAACTGCCAAGCCATGCCTTCCCTGGACCGGAAACAAGCTTCTGAGGACCGGTTTCTGGCATTTCAGCCATCTTCAGCCCGGCTTGCTTGAATCCAGTGGCAAAGTGAGCAAGGGACTCACGTCTGAGCATACCCTGCCAACTTATGGCGAGCAAAGTGGTACAAAAGGGGGGTGGTGATGGACGGAGCATCTGAACCAATCAAACACTCACACCCAGTCAACAGAACTGGGTTTAATCCATCACCGTTCTTTAGCCCACTCTGCCACCCCAGTTCCGACATGGCCATATGCAAATCGGTCTGACCCTGTGCCTCATGTTAACAGTCCAGCCCGAACTGCCAAGCCATGCCTTCCCTGGACCGGAAACAAGCTTCCGAGGACCGGTTTCTGGCATTTCAGCCGTCTTCAGCCCGGCTTGCTTGAATCCAGTGGCAAAGTGAGCAAGGGACTCACGTCTGAGCATACCCTGCCAACTTATGGCGAACAAAGTGGTACAAAAGGGGGGGTGATGGACGGAGCATCTGAACCAATCAACCACTCACACCCAGTCAACAGATCTGGGTTTAATCCATCACCGTTCTTTAGCCCACTCTGCCACCCCAGTTCAGACATGGCCATATGCAAATCAGTCTGACCCTGTGCCTCATGCGAACAGTCCAGCCCGACCTGCCCAGCCATGCCTTCCGTGGACCGGAAACAAGCTTCCGAGTACCGGTTTCTGGCATTTCAGCCGTCTTCAGCCCGGCTTGCTTGAATCCAGTGGCAAAGTGAGCAAGGGACTCACGTCTGAGCATACCCTGCCAACTTATGACGAACAAAGTGGTACAAAAGGGGGGTGGTGATGGACGGAGCATCTGAACCAATCAAACACTCACACCCAGTCAACAGATCTGCGTTTAATCCATCACCGTTCTTTAGCCCACTCTTGGCAGTTCGGGCTGGACTGTTCCCATGAGGCACTGGGTCAAGGCTGATTTGCATATGGCCATGTCTGAACTGGGGTGGTGTGGAGTGCAAAAAAAAGATGGATTTAGGCCCAGATCTCTATACTGGGGTGAATGTATGACATTGTTCTGCATTCTGTCCATCAACTGTTATTTTTGCAACTCCTACATCCAGCTCCTCTTTTTTGATGAGCCAGTTTGTCAGCAGTATAATTGTGCACCATTTCCAGATTAATGAGACTCAAGCATTGGTGCCTGATTTAATAGATATCCTCTTACTTCAGGCCACCAACATGAGCCCAGCAAGACCAAAATCAGTGCTTTATTTGTAAACAATTAAGTGCCGGGGCCCTCATCAGCAGGCCACTGCAGCCTACACCACCCACTGCCCCTGCCACCGCTGCCTATGACAGTACTAAACCAGCTTCTAACCATCACACTCCTACAAGTGAGACAATTCGGACTATTGCAGGCCCCCAAAGCTATAAGATTAGCATGCGCGACAGGTAATAGTCATTATTAAAGTACATTGAATTAGTAAACTGTTGTTGTGCTCACTCTAATTCAGACAAACAGCCCATCATGTAGCAGACTGCCATAAGTGTCGGTGCTGCCAATTAAGTGCCGAGCACCGGAAACCACCGGCTCAATTTAAGCACTGGGGGGCAAGTTTAATCATAGCAAGTGCTGCAAAGATCACAATTGCGTATCCTGCCCTAGCATGTAGATGCAGGGCCTGGCTTAACTTGTAAAGCACCCTGCTCTGTGGCTTGAGACCAACTTGTGTACCCACAATTAATAATATCAACAATTACACTTACAAACGAAATCAAAATTTCAAACGTTTAAGTTTATGGCAATTATCTTATATTTTTAATATGTTCACTCGATCTGAACTATTTAATTATTTTATGAGATGGTAATAAGGCTATGCAAATATATTACATTTCTCAGACACACATTTTGCTAATAGCTTTAATCAAGTAGTTCCCATGAATGCATGGAATGCTGTTCACTCTACACTGCAAGCCTTTGCACAGATGCCATTGTGTTTTGGCCTTTTTTATTTGCTTTGCTGTCTGATACCTTGATCGCGAGTGTCCCACAAACACCTGTTTGTGCAGGGATTGCAATTACAAGCGGTGCAGACTTTACCACACCCCGCAATTACCAGGTGTGATAAAATCTGCAACTACCAGATACGTTTTGGGCAGGTCAAACTTGCTGGAATTTAACAAGGCAAAAGGCCTGGCAATGAATTGGGCATATTGATTTTGATGCAGAAAGCACCAACATTTGTATGCTATACTCATTTTTCTAGAAAACTCTGAATGGTCACTATCCCCCAGATTCATCAATGTCCCGTTTTGCGAGTCCTTAATAGTGATTATTAAGGAATCGCTATTAAAGACTCGCAAAACGGGATTCATGTAGAAATCGCAATATTATTTGCGATTTCTACAGCTTCCTTATTTGCGATTAGCAAATTGCTAATCGCAAATAAGGAATGACTCCCCATTCATTCCTATGGGCCTAAGGCCCATAGGAATGAATGGGGAGTCATTCCTTATTTGCGATTAGCAATTTGCTAATCGCAAATAAGGAAGCGATTTCAAGGGTGCCAGGGGTGTCCAAAGGACACCCTGTAGCACCCCTGAAATGAAAATGTAGACCGATGTTGCGCACACACATGTCCAAAGGACATGTGTGTGTGTAACATACAACTTAAAAAAATGCACTAAAGTGCATTTTTCTAAGTTTTCGCTATTTACCACGAAGTTACACTTCGCGGTAAATAGCGGCCCCATATTGCGAATTCACAATTTCAAAAAGGTTCATGAATAGCATTTAAAGAATCTCTAATTGAGATTCCTTAAATGCGATTCTTCGCAATATGGCGATTTCTAGTATAGCGATTTTTGCATTTGGGATGATGAATCCCAAATGCAAAAATTGCGCTCGCAAAGGGCCAGATTCTCAGAATCTCGCCCTTTGCGAGCCGATTTTAGTATGATGAATCTGGCCGTATGTCTTTCACCCAAGTAATTGTAAATCCCATGATATGGTAAATTGATCCTACCCCCTCACAAGCAGTTGTAAATGTGACCCAAGTGGCCAACATAGAGTTTCGTGGTAAAAGAAGATTCTCCAATTTCTGGTGGTAATGGTAAAACCAGAGAAGAATCCAAAATAGGAATATCCATCTCAGTTGAAAGAGATAAGGAAATTGGTCAGATTCTTCCCTTGGATTTATCGTTTCCTCACACTTTAAATCGGGTTGTACACTTTTGGCGCTCAATCAAAGGTGCTGTCGTAGCAGGTTGTCAATGGTCACTGACTTATGATGGTTTTGATAAATCCCTTTACCTCAAGGGAGTGTTTTCTACATTTGCCTCAAACTCTTCTTTGTTTTCTTTGTTCTCCAGATGCCGTTGGCTGTGTGGACCCGGAGGAGTGTGTCAAGGTGTGCGGCGCCGAGGTGGGCTGCTCCAACATTGCGTACCCCAAGTTGGTCATCGAACTCATGCCCAGTGGTAGGTGAAGCCTCCTTGGTGACAATGTCTATGATTTGTGCTGACCTTCTTCCCAAATCAGACGCGTTAATGGTTTTGTGAGCCGGCGTTTGGGCGTGTAGCACCCTCCCAGTGCGGTTAAGTTGTTATTAGTATGATTACTTTGTTATTATTTGCTCTTTGAAGATCTGCAAATGAGAAGCTGGAAATAGGATGGAATGAGCTTGGCGTTTCAGTAAAAGGAGCAAGACTTGGGAGAGGTCTGTTTTTTCCTGTCAGACGGATTACCACACCCAGCTCCTGTTCCAACAGCACAGAAACCATAAACTTTTTTTCTATGTTTTAAAATTAGACTTCTTCACTCCATGGTGTTGAACAACTGGAAAATCGTTACTTCTGGTTTTCTGGTTATGTTCCATGAAATGCCGTGGTTTACAGGTCTGCACTTTGCAAATTAACATATAGATATACTCCTCTTTGCGTTTTAACTTAGAAACTATGAACTAGCAATCAATGGTAATAGCTTCTTATTTAAATCGGTGCTTACCTTATCATTGCACTCAATTTACAGAACTTCATTGTGCATTGGGAGCATGGTACCTGTGCATCAATTCACCAACATTTGAGTGCGAAGGACACAGTAGAGTTGAAAATGTATCCTCCCCATAAACCTTCACTGGCCTCCTATTTGCTGCTGAAAGGCAAGGGGAGGAGCAAGCAGCTGAAAGTAGAAAAACTCAACAGAGATCTATTCACTTTCTGCTCTAGGCACTGCCTTCTTGACGTGAAACGAGGGGGTGGAAAAACCAGTGCCATAGTAGAAAAGAAAGACAACAGTAGCGGGTGTTCTCTCTGCCCATCACCAATTGATGGGAAGGCATGACGTTGGAGAGTGTCCCACCTCTAGGTCATCAGCCCAGGTTGTCAGACAATCAAAAGAAAAGCAATCCTGTCACAGTTTGTGGGTCACTGGAATAGGTTTACCCCTCTTATTTTTGAAGAGAGTGAAGAGGTAAAACCACACCCACACACACACCCGCACACACACACACACACACTCTCTCTCTCTCTCTCTCTCTCTCTCTCCCTCTCTCCCTCTCCCACAGTTAAAGAACATATATGCAGTTGAAATCCTACCTGACTTACTGATCTTAGAATCTGAACTAACCTTAGCATTCGCAACACTTCAGCATACATGCCAACATTTTAGAAGAGAAACGTAGGAGATTTAAAAAAAATAATAATCTGGAGAATGTATTTCTCCCATTGACTTATACAGCGGCCTGAAACGGGTCTATTGTAATGTCTGGGATTTGCAAGTGTGCTGCTGCAGGAGCAAGTTACTGGCAGTGCATGCTCTGAGTCACACAAGACCAGTCCCTGTCGCCAAGGAATCAGGTTTTTGCATAAAGGAATCGGGAGGCGGGAGACTAGCCTTGACATCGGTAGTCTCTCGTCTGAATCGGGAGGGTTGGCATGTATGCAACGGGTACTGGTGGCACAATAATCAAGGAGAGTGGGCAGAAGACATTCCTACTTCCTACATGCAAAAGAGGTGACTGCTCTGATCTGGTTAGGGATTGGCCTTACATGTGCTACTGGCCAGTGCATGAACCCGCTGTATTCCAAAGAAGGCAGGGGCCTTGGTTACACTCATAAGATGGTAAACTTTACCTCACTTTAGTGCTCCACCGGCCTACGCCTCAAGGAAGATCCTGACTAGAATATGGCATGGGCAACAACCAGTAGCAGTCTGGAGGTCAGTCCACACTATTGGAGAAGGACAGCCTGTGCATCAGTGCCGCTTCGGTCGCCAACCACTAAGGAGACAGTATCCATTTCGGAGGGGGAGGAGGTAGTCTGTTTGAGACCCTTGCCTAAGAGATGCCCAGATCTGGTAAGTGGTGTTATTTGGGCTGCAGTAACATTCAAAGTCTCCTTCATAGATGTGGCTGTCAGGCTTGCACTAACCTGGTAACCTGGATCCACCAGGACCAATGCTTGTATACACATTTCCTTGAACTCTTTGACGACCATGTAAAGGAGGTTTGTGCCACTTCGGGGTAAATGTGGGAATGGGGAAATGAAACAAGAGAAAGAAAATGAGGCACTCGTTATCCTCACTCTGCGTGTTCCTACTGCTTGGCTCAACGAATATATGACGTTACAACGCATGCAATTACAATGCATGCTTTTACAACGCAATCTTTACATCGCAATTACCATTACATTGCATGATTTTACAACGCATGCCATTACAATGCATTTTTTTAAACTATCATCACAACGCATACCATTACAATGCATAATACATTTAGGGCAACAGTAGGGTAAGTGTTGGATAGTGTAGGGGTACACATTACTATTCCCAATCCAGTGAGTGGAACAGTAGGGTAAGTGTTGGATAGTGTAGGGGTAAAAATTACCAAGTGTTGGATAGTGTAGGGGTAAAAATAACTATTCCCACTCCAGTAGTACTATTTATAAGAATTGGAGACGAGTCACAAATTATGCAGCCCTGCCACATGATTCAAGGGAAATAATTACAAACAGTGTCGCGTTTCACGAGAATCGTAACAAATAATACAGAAATTCCAGAGGATTACACGTAATTTAAGGATCGCTCCGACGAATGCAGTGCTGAGCCTACACAGAGGAATACTTCATGGACAGAGCCTGTACCTTGCTGAATTAGATACATTTCATGTACATTCAAAAGTAAATATGGGGAAGCGGGAAGGAATGGTTATCTTTTAGCCGTTGGTCCCACTGTTCCGCTGTCACTCTCCATCAACCTCATTAAGAATGCGCTCGCCCTATGCTTCACGTACAGTAAAGTCAAAACGCTGGGAGCCTGATACACAAACAGCCCCTGCAGTTGCAGCGGAGGTAGGGTGACCAGAATCTGAAAGCCAAAATACGGAACATTTCACAAAAGTAGAAGAAGGACTACAACTTTACTTCAACCGATCACAGAGAATGGCGGCGCTCCTCACCAGAGAATTACAGAAGAGGCAGAAAGAACATTAAAAAATTCAATATTTAAAGCCATCAGCATGCCTGTTAATTAAATGACTTTCCTATAATAAATACTAAGGATCCTTGCTTTGGAAAACGTAAAAAGGCGTGGAAGAGGTGTGGCACAGCGGCCAGGGCGACTGCCTCCGGATCCTGGGGCTCACAGTTCAATCCCCGGTGCCGGCGGCAGATTAGCCCAGCACCATGTGACTCTGGGCAATAGCTCACTTAATCTTCCAGACGCCCCCCCCAGTGCTGGGACACCTCTCCGGAGGTAGCTGTGTGCTTTACAAATACTGGACATTTACATTTACATTACATTTACCTCCCACCGTTTTTAGTCAACCCTCTCTAAAAACCAGGACATGAGCTAAATCTCCCGAAATCTGCCGGGACACCTGGTGAAAAACACTCAGAGGAATAAAGACGTGCACTACAAATCTCCTTGTGGGGCATAGCCATTTGCATGCTACTGGGCTGGGGAGGATGCTGCAACTGGCGAAGAGTCAGAGGAGCTGTAACCTGAGGATCTGAGAATGCTCTCACAGAGGGTTTGCCAAGATTGAGCAAACTTCTTGTGCATGCCACATGTGTCTCGGTCGAGGTGTTAATGGACGACTGGCGTTTGTGGAGTCATAGTTTCACTCCAGCCAATGAAAGGCTTTCAAGGAAGGCGAAGGCCCTACAGAAAAGCTAAGTCACAAACGGCCAAGAACCTATTGGTAAGGCCAAGGGAAGAGATAATGGGCTACGGCATAACACAGAGCCATCATTCATACGGAGAAACGCTAAAGGCAGTGTTAACAAGGTACAGAGAAGTGATGAAGGCCACGATAGCCAGGTGTGAACACACACCAGTAACAGGAACATTCAGGCGCCAAGAAAATGCTTAAGGTAGTGAAGGCCAGGTACAATGCACAAGGTTGAGAACCTCAGTGAATACATCCAAGATAGAAAACCACCACAACACTGATGTAAGCACACGGCAAGAGCCTAGAGATGGTCTGAATGGTGCCGGTCAAATTGGGCCGCCAACATCATCAGAGTAGGCCCTGCATTTGACAGCAGGAAGTTCCACAGGCAGTTTTGATGCTGCTGCTTTCTTGAAACTGCCACTTCCTTTCCACACCGCCAAAAAACAAATATTGGTGCCAGATGGACTGCCTAGATTGAGAAGTTTGATGATTTTATCAATGCGCTGGAAGAAGCAGTTGACAAGAGGATTATCAAATACTTAAATAACCTTGCAGGTGACGGAATGAAAGAAGCGGTAACGAAAATGCCACATACTGATGAAGTATCTTACTGTCAGATTAAATACGCTTTAGTAATCAAGCTTAATCCTATGCCTTCTGTTGACTATGAAAGGTACATCTTCAACCAAGTCTGACAGCAAGCTGTAAAAAACTATGGATACATTTGCTGAAAGACTTGAGACTCTCATCAAGTATTGCAAGTTCAATTAATTCAATGATGAACAAGCCATACGACTCAGAGTAATCGATGGTTGCCTGTCTGACTTGTTCAGATGGCGTATAGTGCCCGAGACACTCAGTCTGGAAAGATTACTCATGGCTGCGAGAGCAGAAGAATGTGTAGATTAACAAGCAGCTGGTATGGAACCTGGAGTAGCCCAGAACGTATCAGCATTGAACATGAAAAGTAAGCAGAGAAACAAGGTCAAGGGCCATAAAGAGATGTCTCTGAAGAAAAAGAAATTGCGTTATCAATGCGGATTCTCCTTTCCACACAAAGGTAAATGCCCCACTATTGGACTAGTCTACAACGGCTGCTGGAAAGAGAACCTTTTCATGGCTGTTTGCAAAGCAAAAGAGAAACCAACTATGTTGTGTCGAGAAGAGAAAATAGATGCCACAAACTTCCAGAAGCACTCTAACCACACCCAGAGGGCCAAGTGATGACTTCATTTAAGGCTAGTGGAGACTAAAGATGCTTTAGATGCGGAAGTAAATATAATTAGCCAGTAACAAAAACTGTCCGGCTTAGAACCAAAGTGTTGGGGATGTGGATTCAAGGGACATTTGTACAGGGTGTACCGAAGAAGATGTGATCACAATGTTATATGTATTGTGGAAGAGGAAGTTGATAATTATGAATGTTCGGAAAACAAAGTTGTACAACAGATATGCAAAGAAGATTATTGTATATTGAGTGTTGACCAATATGTTACAGGAATGAATGGTTCTTCCAAGAACAAACCTGTGTTTGAAATGATCCTAGGAGGTGTGAGGATGAATATCGATGCAGACTCAGGGTCACAGTATTCAATTGTTAAGAGGAAGTATGGAAAATACTTTGTAGAGAAAAACTAGGAAAAAACTTAGAGGCAACTATGTTAACCCTGAGAGTTTCACAGGGGAACACATTGAAATGCTTGTACTGGGGTGCAGTGGTGGCTGGTAATTCGAGCAGAGGGGGTTGGTCAGGACACACACATTCCCTCACCATTCACAAACACATACACACTCACTCATTCACAGCTGGCACTAAAAAATGCACACATATTCATACATGCACACGCAGCAAACATAAAACAAATAAAACTGATCAGGCTGCAGTGGTAATCGGGGTGGCGGGAAAGAAGACTCTGTGGTTCCTGAGGATTGACACTGCTGCCTCCTCTCACTGGCTGACCTTGTTATGGGTCAGCCAACGAGAGGAAGTCACAGTCTCTTGCTCATCACACAGCGGGATTGGGTCAGTGAGACTGCGGACCCCACACACTCTGTGACAAGTGTCACTGAAAAACACTCAGCGTGGGCATTTCTGACCTTAAAACTGAAGCGCCCATGTCAGAGGCTATCAGTGATGCTTCCCTTCATCACGAGGGAGAAGACCACCAATCGCTTTGCCGGGCTGAGGAGGTCACACTCACTGGGCTGTCACTTCTTCAGCCAGAAAAGTTCAGCTCAGGTAGCTAGGTGCCTGTGCATTTAGTGCACGTAGAGTACCTGGCTGCCTGTCCTGAACAAAAAGAGTGCCTGTCTGGCTGACGTTTGCTCAGCCTGACAGAGACTCTTCACGTAGGGAAAAAGGTGGGTGCGAATAATAAGGCTGCGAATAGCCTCAAAACCTTCCTAGCTGGCCTCAACCTGATTCAAATATGTGACAGCTTCACACACACCTTGGGTTTGATCCTGGACCTAATCATCTCTAATCCCAATTCCACTTATTTGGAACGATTGTCCCTTGTGATTGGACAGACCACCATTACATCACCTTCCACATCATAGAATCATAGTCCAAAAAAGATAAACAACCAAAGAAACCCAGACATTGGAAAAGATCCTTGCAAAATGTAAACCTGAATGAAATGATATCCCATAGTAATAAGACCTTGCCTCCTCCTATTGTCATGTCTGACGTCCATGACCTCACTGAGCACTACAACAATTCCATGTTGAACATTCTGGATACAATTGCTCCCTTACAACTAAAAAGAATGTCCAACAAAGACTCCAAACCCTGGTTCAATGATAGTTCAAATACAGACAGATGCAATCTGAGATTAGCTGAACGTTCTTGGAGAAGCTCTCCATCCCTTGAACACCCTAAGCCAGACAGGGGTGTCCAAACCTGTCCTGGCGGGCCGTATCCATGCCAGATTTTTGGGATATCCCCATCTGGTGATCACGGTATACAACCTTTACCACGCAACTTTTACCACGACCTACCTTTACCACGCAACTTTTACAACGCAGGACCCTTTACCACGCATACCATTACAACGCTGGTATTTACAACGCAGGTACCTTTACAACGCATACCATTACAACGTAAGTATTGGTAAGTATATAATTTTAGTTAAAATATTTTAGGTTTGGGTTTTGGGTAAATGGGTATTTTTAGGGTTCAGGGTCAGTTTTCAGTTTTTGGGTAAATGGGTATTTTTAGTGTTTAGGGTCAGTTTTCAGTTTTTGGGTGCAGGGGTATTTTTAGGGTTCAGGGTCAGTTTTCAGTTTTTGGGTGCAGGGGTATTTTTAGGGTTCAGGGTCAGTTTTCAGTTTTTTGGGTACAGGGGTATTTTTAGGGTTCAGGGTCAGTTTTCAGTTTTTGGGGTGCAGGGGTATTTTTAGGGTTCAGGGTCAGTTTTCAGTTTTTGGGGTACAGGAGTATTTTTAGGGTTCAGGGTCAGTTTTCAGTTTTTGGGGTACAGGGGTATTTTTAGGGTTCAGGGTCAGTTTTCAGTTTTTGGGGTGCAGGGGTATTTTTAGGGTTCAGGGTCAGTTTTCAGTTTTTGGGGTACAGGGGTATTTTTAGGGTTCAGGGCTGAGTTTGGGTTTTGGGGTTCAGGGGTATTTTTAGGTTTTAGGGCTGGGTTTGGGTTTTGGGGTACAGGGGTATTTTTAACATATATATTTAAAAATTAATAAATAAATATTAATATAAATAATTAAAATATTAAATATTAAAATAATAATTTATTAATTAAAAAAAATATTATTAATAATTACATTATTTTACCATATTATTTACTTACCTATAATTACGTTGTAATGGTATGCGTTGTAATAGTACCTGCGTTGTAAATACCAGCGTTGTAATGGTCTGCGTGGTAAAGGATCCTGCGTTGTAAAAAATGCGTGGTAATGGTCTGCGTGGTAAAAGACCGCGTGGTAACGTCATATATCCGGTGATCACGGTTCGATCCCCGGCGCCGGCGGCAGATCAGAGTGCCCAGGACGGGGTCCATGTGACCCGGGCAGTCCTATCCCCTGGGTGTACGTGGTTGTCCGACATTCGGTCGGATGTGCTTTTACGGCCCCCATAAAATCGTACGTAAAGTATATAGCAAGTCAACCTGAAATCTGCTGGGTCAGAATGGGCTCGATTCCGATCCGTGTCGGAAGGTTAGGAGTCCGTACGAATTTGTCGGGACGGCATGGCAGAGTGCCCGGGATGGGCTCCATGGCTCTTGGGCAGTCGTCCCCCGGGCGTCCGGGGCTCCATCCAGGCTGACGGCATGGCAGAGTGCCCGGGTCGAGCTCCGTGGTTTTCAGGGTGGTCCTCCCCTGGGTGTCGGGGCACTCCAGGCCGACGGCATGTAAAAGTGCCCAGGACGGGCTCCATGCGTCCCGGGCATTCGTCCCCCTGGCGTCCGTGCCTGAGAGCTCCAGTGGTTTTCACTGTCCCTGAGGCCCAGCCGGAGTCCCCGAGCCCTGCCCGGCGTGGGCAGGCAGAAGCCCTACCGTGAAGGCTCGGGGTGGGAAGCAGGGAGTCCTTTCTGTCCCGGCCATCTGGTCGCCCGCAATGCTTTCCTATGGGGCGACCAGATGGCCAAACTTCCCTGGAAGTCCCGATGAGGTGCCATTTGCCTCCCGGATCCCAGTGAGGGCTCCAGGAGGTCGGGTACATTCGCGCCTTGGGTCCCCTCTGTCACCTTGCGTGCACAGATTACAAGAAAAGGGGGTAATTTCCCTCCGGATTACTAGGGGCAGGGTACGCCCGGACACTTCTCCAGGGCTGGTGGTTCTCTGCCATGGGGACCAGATAGGCTATGCCTGGGCAACACCTCCCTAGGCCACCCGGGGCTTCCTTCCTCCAGGCCAACTGCATGTCAAATTGCCCAGGACGGGCTCCATGGCTCTTGGGCAGTCGTCCCCCCGGCGTCCGGGGCTCCATCCAGGCCGACGGCATGGCAGAGTGCCCGGGACGGGCTCCATGCGTCCTGGGCCCTCGTCCCCGGGCGTCCGGGGCTCCATCCAGGCTGACGGCATGGCAGAGTGCCCGGGTCGGGCTCCATGGTTTTCAGGGTGGTCCTCCCCTGGGTGTTGGGGCGCCCCAGGCCAATGGCATGGGAAAGTGCCCAGGACGGGCTCCATGCGTCCTGGGCATTCGTCCCCCAGGCGTCCGGGGCTCCATCCAGGCTGACGGCATGGCAGAGTGCCCGGGTCGGGCTCCATGGTTTTCAGGGTGGTCCTCCCCTGGGTGTCGGGGCGCTCCAGGCCAATGGCATGTAAAAGTGCCCAGGACGGGCTCCATGCGTCCCGGGCATTCATCCCCCGGGCGTCCGGGGCTCCATCCAGGCTGACGGCATGGCAGAGTGCCCGGGTCGGGCTCCATGGTTTTCAGGGTGGTCCTCCCCTGGGTGTTGGGGCGCCCCAGGCCAATGGCATGGGAAAGTGCCCAGGATGGGCTCCATGCGTCCTGGGCATTCGTCCCCCGGGCGTCCGGGGCTCCATCCAGGATGACGGCATGGCAGAGTGCCCGGGTCGGGCTCCATGGTTTTCAGGGTGGTCCTCCCCTGGGTGTCGGGGCGCTCCAGGCCAATGGCATGGAAAAGTGCCCAGGACGGGCTCCATGCGACCCGGGCATTCGTCCCCCGGGCGTCCGGGGCTCCATACAGGCTGACGGCATTGCAGAGTGCCCGGGTCGGGCTCCATGGTTTTCAGGGTGATCCTCCCCTGGGTGTCGGGGCGCTCCAGGCCGACGGCATGGAAAAGTGCCCAGGACGGGCTCCATGCGTCCCGGGCCTTCGTCCCCCGGGCGTTCAGGGGCTCCATCCAGGCTGACGGCATGGCATAGTGCCCGGGTCGGGCTCCGTGGCTCTTGGGCAGTCGTCCCCCGGGCGTCCGGGGCTCCATCCAGGCCGACGGCATGGCAGAGTGCCCGGGACGGGCTCCATGAGTCCCGGGCATGCGTCCCCCCGGGCTCTTGGGCAGTCGTCCCCCCGGGCGTCCGGGGCTCCATCCAGGCTGACGGCATGGCAGAGTGCCCGGGTCGGGCTCCATGGTTTCCAGGGTGGTCCTCCCCTGGGTGTCGGGGCGCTCCAGGCAGACGGCATGGAAAAGTGCCCAGGACGGGCTCCATGCGTCCCGGGCATTCGTCCCGGGACGGGGACGGGGTGGGGAAGAGTCCAGGCGGCTTCACCTCCATGCCCGGCCATCTGATCGCCCAGATTCCCTCGGCCATCTGGTCGCCCGGATCCCCTCGGGCATCTGGTCGACCGCAACGCTTTCCTATGGGGGGACCAGATGGCCGAACTTCCCTGGAAGTCCCAATGACGTGCCATTTGCCTCCCGGATCCCAGCGAGGGCTCCATGAGGTCGGGTTCTTTCACGCCTTGGGTCCCCTCTGTCACCTCGCGTGCACAGATTGCAAGAAAGGGGGGTAATTTGCCTCCGGATTACTATGGGGCAGGGTATGCCCGGACACCCCTCCAGGGTTGGTGGTTCTCTGCCATGGGGACCAGATAGGCTATGCCTGGGCAACACCTCCCTAGGCCACCCGGGGCTTTCTTCCTCCAGGCCAACTGCATGTCAAATTGCCCAGGGCGGGCTCCATGGCTCTTGGGCAGTCGTCCCCCGGGCGTCCGGGGCTCCATCCAGGCCGACGGCATGGCAGAGTGCCCGGGACAGGCTCCATGCGTCCCGGGCCTTCATCCCCCGGGCGTCCGGGGCTCCATCCAGGCTGACGGCATGGCAGAGTGCCCGGGTCGGGCTCCATGGTTTCCAGGGTGGTCCTCCCCTGGGTGTTGGGGCGCTCCAGGCCGACGGCATGGAAAAGTGCCCAGGACTGGCTCCATGCGTCCCGGGCCTTCGTCCCCCTTTCGTCCCCCGGGCGTCCGGAGCTCCATTCAGGCTGACGGCATGACAGAGTGCCCGGGTCGGGCTCCATGGCTCTTGGGCAGTCGTCCCCCGGGCGTCCGGGGCTCCATCCGGCCGACGGCATGGCAGAGTGCCCGGGACGGGCTCCATGCGTCCCGGGCATTCGTCCCCCCGGGCTCTTGGGCAGTCGTCCCCCGGGCGTCCGGGGCTCCATCCAGGCTGACGGCATGGCAGAGTGCCCAGGACGGGCTCCACGGGTCCCGGGCGTCCGGGGCTCCCTTTCCCCGGGCCAACGGCTTGTCAGAGTGCCCAGGACAGGCTCCACGGGTCCCGGGCGTCCAGGGTTCCCTTCCCTGGGCCAACGGCTTGTCAGAGTGCCCAGGACGGGCTCCACGGGTCCTGGGCGTCCGGGGCTCCCTTCCCCGGGCCAACGGCTTGTCAGAGTGCCCAGGACGGGCTCCGGGCGTCCGGGGCTCCCTTCCCCGGGCCAACGGCTTGTCAGAGTGCCCAGGACAGGCTCCACGGATCCCGGGCGTCCAGGGCTCCCTTCCCCGGGCCAACGCCTTGTCAGAGTGCCCAGGACGGGCTCCACGGGCCCCGGGCGTCCGGGGCACCCTTCCCCGGGCCAGCGGCATGTCAGAGTGCCCAGGACGAGTTCCACGGGTCCCGGGCAGTCCTCCCCCGGGCGTCCGGGGCTCCCTTCCCCGGGCCAAAGCATTTCAGAGTGCCCAGGACGGGCTCCACGGGTCCCGGACGTCCGGGGCTCCCTTTCCCGGGCCAACGGCATACCAGAGTGCCCAGGACGGGCTCCACGGGTCCCGGTCGTCCGGGGCTCCCTTCCCAGGGCCAACGGCTTGTCAGAGTGCCCAGGACGGTCTCCACGGGTCCCGGGCAGCCCGCCCCCGGGCGTTCGGGGCACCCATCTCCAGGAGGCCAACGGCGTTGCAAAGTACCCGGGAAGGGCTCCACGGGTACCGGGCAGTCCTCCCCCGGGCGTCCGGGGGCTCCCTTCTCCAGGCCAACGGCATGGTTCAATGCCCAGGACGGGCTCCATGTGTCCCGGACAAACCTCCCCCGGGCGTCCGG